>NC_061087.1:71137618-71150118 GCF_015104395.2 Macrobrachium nipponense | reverse complement strand
ACAACCCACTATAACTTAAAATGTACTTTAATAACAATTAGTAAGGAAATTAAAGTCACAAACAGAACATTAACAAATTACGGACGCATTGCACAAAAAGCAAAGACTCGCCATACAGCACTTCATCAAGACTACTCATCACTAATCACTGCCAGCTCCTACTTCACTGGAGTCTACCTGTAACTTGAATGTAGATTAAAGTCTGGGGATTTCAGTACTGGCATAGACATTAACATGAGCTTAAGTTTATTGAAGGCATCGTCACATTCCTTTGCCACACAAACTTCACATCCTTTTTCAGCAACTCTGTTAATGGGTAGGCTACATCTGAAAAGTTCTTACAAAATTTTCTGTAATACCCCACTGTTCCCAAAAATTTCATCACTCCACGTTTAGGATGTAGGGAGGGTCAAATTCTTTATGACCTCAATATGACAATCAACAGGTTTCACTTGGCCACTTCCTATTTCATGACCTAAATTTTTCATCATCACTTCAAATAATCTGTATTTTTTAATCTAAGTTCAATTTCTTCTTCAACGTCTTTTTCATCATCCTCTTTTGCAATTGACAACACTCCACTGGATTCGTTATACTTCTTTAAATTTTGTTAATATGGAAAGTTTTAACTTTCCTCCGTCCTGTAGGATATTGAATTCGATAATTAACTTCACTTACTTTTTCCTTCACCGTGCAAGGTCCTATATACTTCTGGTTAAAAACCTTACCAGCTGTAGGAGATACACTAGAACCTTATCTCCTATGTCGAGTTCACGTTTTGCAGCCTTTTTGTCGTAATTTCTTTTCATCTCTTCTTGTACTACTTTAAGATTCTCATGTTCTACTTTCCATATTTTCTTAGTTTTTCCTTCATTTCTTGTAACGTGCTAGAATCCTTCTCATCTGAAATCAACTGATTCTTTATCACCTCCATGGGTGACCTTACCTGATGGACATATACTAACTGAAAAGGAGAATAACCCAAACGATGACTGTACGCTATCACGAACGGCAAATAGCAACATTGGTATGTAGACATCCCATTCCTTTTCATTTTCACAACAGTACGTGCGAAGCATGGTTTTGAAGGTTCGATGAAATCGTTCGACCACTCCTTGGCTCTGTGGGTGATAAGGAGACGATAAGCAAGCTTAATATTCTGGGGAAAACAGGCTAAAAATGAGGTAACTTTCTAGACGTAAAGTTGGTGGGGGTTCCTTGGTTCGGTTTGAACTTCTTTGGCAAACCTACCAGCGAGAAGAACTTGTTAAGCGCTTCAATATCTTATCAGCACTCACAGTTCTTAAAGGAATAGCCTCTGGAAATCTGGGTAGCACTACACATAATTGTCAGCAAATACTCGTTACCTTTGCTAGACCTAGGCAGAGGTTCTACACAATCCAAAACCAGTTTCTCAAAGGGTTCTCCTGGAACTTCAATGGGTTGCAATGGCATCACCTTAGGGTCATGTTGAGCTTTACCTACTTTTTTGACATAAATCACAATTTTTACAATATTCACTACAATCTTTCTGCATCTTAGGCCAAAAAAAATACCTTAATAATTTCTCATAGGTTTTTGTTTATACCTAAATGACCAGAATAAACTACAGTCATGAGCAATACCTAGAACAAAATTCCTATAACTACTTGGAATAACCACTGTTCTACAACATCATAACATTTCTACTCGTGAACTTCCTCATTAGGATTCCATCCTTTAAAAAGTAACACTTGCCTTCCTTCTCGATATCATTTATATCAACCAAGGGCATTATCTCTTATTACCTTCAAATTATCATCTTCAATTTGAGATTTAACAATTCTTCCTTATTAAACTTTCAGCATTCGCAAAGGAGTACTGACTTTACTTACTTGTAGTGTTTCCGGACTATCTTTAAACAAGTTTTGTAAATCCAAACCGTCGTCATCATTTACCTTTCCTTCGGCACTCTTACTTCTTGTAGTAACTGCCCAAGCAGGAAATAAGTTTGGAAAATGTACATTCAACTTCTGTAATAAATGAAGAATTAAAGGGTTTTTATCTGTCAAAATTGGATTACTGATACCAAAACTTTGTCTCCACATACATCATTTCCAAGAATTAACTCTACTCCTGACACTGGGATTTCTCTCACCAAAGCAATTTTAACATATCCCGAAATTAACGGAGTTTCTAACCTTACTTCTACTAATGGAGCTGAAAATTCAGGTCCAAACCCACGCAGAAGTACATACTCTCCAGTATCCTTCCACTGGTCATACATATTTCTTATCATTACAGACTGTACCGCTCCGGTATCTCTTAACCACCTTACTTTCCTTTTTTTTCAACACAAGGGAGGTGTACCAACCATCTCCCATAAAAGGGTCATACATTCAGTACCTTTGGATGTGGACTTCTCTTCAGGTAGTCTCACTCCATTTCCTTTTACAATATCCTCAATACAACCAACATTACTAACATTTTGAACATCATTGTTACCTATTTTGTAACCTATATTCTCATCAACATCACATATATTATTACTGTCGATGCTATCGTTACAATACCTCTTACCTGGCCTAAGGGGAGAAGCAAACAAACAAGGATCTCTGTCACCACATGCTTGTGGTTGATTCAACAATGCAATGGTATTTTCAGGTTTATGATCATCCTTAAAATGTACAGGTTTATCTTTACTTTATTTACCACTTGAATTGGACGGTTTATTGTGCGATGTGGACAACTCCTACTGATGTGTCCTGGTTTGCCACAACTGAAACATACAAAATCTCTAAAATTTTCGCCTATATTTTGGTACTAGGTGTAAACTGATCATTTACACTGTATCCTGCTTTTCATTTTTCCCAGCACTAACACTAGGACCAGAATTATATTGACTTGCCCCTCTACCACCTCTATTAAAGGATTTATTATAGACTCCACGAGATGATACCTGTGAACTCGTAGTCTTACCTTGTGCCTTGTAATTTTGCTGCTCTTCCCAAACTCTGCTCCTTCCAATTTTAGGAGTGACGTCAGTATTATATAGCTTATGGGTCAAATGCATATTAATCAGAACAATCTAGTGGCTTCATCCACATTAGCTACATCACGTTCATCCAAATATGTTTTAATAAGTGGATTAATACCATCCTTGAACTGCTCAAGCAGATAAGTTCCTGAAGTTTACCGAAATCACCATTAACTTCTCGGGCATTCATCCACCTATCATACCACAGGCGTTTGTTCCCGTGCACTACTCCCATATGAGTACGACTGTCTCTTTTTATCCAGCTTCTGAACTTCTCTCTATACCTCTCTGGCACCCATTCATAAGCCTTCAAAACTTCAGATTTAACTCTCTCATAATCCTTGGAATTCATCTAAAGATAAGGCAGCAAATACTTCCCTAGCCTTTCCTCGAAAGGAGGTTTGAACCAACGTGCTCCATGACGTTCTCGGCCATTCACGCTGTTCTGCCACTTTCTCAAATTGTAAAAAAAATGCATCCACTTCATTTTCAACAAAAATTGGTACCACTTTTTACTGCAATTGTCTATTCTAAAAGATTTTGGTATTTCTCTGGACTTTTCTTCTACTTCCAAGTTTCTCATCTCTAGCTCTATCCTCTTTTGCTCAACTTCAATCTTAGCTCTATCTTCTTTTTGCTCAACCTCAACCTCAATCTTCCTAACCTTTTCAGCTCTCTCATTTTCTAACTTCTTTAGTTGAACAGCTTTCTCATTCTCTAATCTAACTATTTGCAAATGAATCTGCATCTGCTCCAACACTCATCCCTTCATAAAAAAGTTTTGGACTTTTTTGGTTTAACCCTGCGTGACTTGGTTTTTTCACGTACGGCTTTGGCACCTTCCTCTTCACTTGCACTACCCTCTGTATTATTTCACTAGCGCTTTTGCTGTGGCTATCAGTTTCTTCCTCTTCCCAACTCATTAGTAACACCCTTCCTTATCAGACAAAAATGCCTAAAGTCATTAGCGCCTCACTTACTTTATTTGAGATTTCTTGCTTCCTTGCAGATTCTGATACTTCTACATTATAGTACCTAGCTAGAACAATCCAGTCTATTTTAGTTATACCTTCTAACTTTTCACCACTAGGACTACGTATGAAATCTTTCAAATCAAACATCTTTAATAACCTGCTCAAAATAACACAGCAAGACAAATATTATAGCACTAACACTATCACAACTCTCCCCCCTCTCTAAAGTACATGGAAGTACTGAAAAGCAATTAATAGTAGGGATACGTCAAGTTATGGTAAAATACGCTCGACATGAATAAAGCAACAATTAATAAGGATACGTTCGGGTTTCGTCGATAGAATGAGTAAACACTGAGTATGGATATGTTCGAGTTTCGTTCGATAGAATGAGCAAAAACTGAGTAGGGATACGTTCGGGTTTCGTTCGACAGGCCCCCATGTAACATAAAAAAAAAACTTTCTATGGTAAGGATTTACGAGGAGAATATCTGGAAACAGTGACAACCCACTATAACTTAAATGTTCTTTAATAACAATTAGTAGGGAAATTAAAGTCACAAACAGAACATTAAACAAATTACGGACGCATTGCACAAAAGCAAAGACTCGCCATACAGCACCTTCATCAAGACTACTCATCACTAATCACTGCATTTTACAGTATAATACCCAAGTCACAAAGCTTTACATCAACACAACATATAATTCTCTGTAACATCAAAAAGTTAGTGGCAACCAACGTTACATCACACAAGAAAACGTCCAAATGGGATAAACAATATATTACCATATATTTCCTCAAAACTTGATACACTATTATAATCACTTGTTTGTTTCAGCTCCAACGAAAATCGTCGTTTTTTGGGCCTTTATATACCAGACTCACGCTAGACATCCATGGACCAAATATCATTGTTTCATACATTATCCTTGGCGACTACCGCCTACGCCAAGCGCTACTGCCATCTGTTGTCTTTTGTACACACTTTTTTTTCTATGCAAATATCAATTTTCAAACCTTTCTGCAAGTTTTACATTCAATAAATCAATATTCCTTTACAATATATATATATATATATATATACACACACACACACACACACAACACATATATATATATATATATATATTATATATATATATATATATATATATATATATATATTATATATATATATATATATATATATATATATAATATATATATATATATATATACATATTGAATATAAACATTTAAAACTCTCTCCAGAGCCACCTCACCTCATCAATTAGCAATAACTGAATCGTTATATATTAAAAAGCTTGTTCCTTCTTTAAACAATCAAACTACCTCCGCAACACTGTACCTGTCTTGGAGTGTGCCACCCCGTCTCTGTTTTTTTTTTAAATGTCATTAGGTCCTTGGTTCCCGTCCTGAAAGCTAGCGGTCTGTATCTTTTTATTCTGTCTGTTGCATATTAGTTTTTTGTTTTTTTAATTTTTTTAATTTTTGTTTAAAGTTTAAATACTTTTTTTTTTTTAATTTGTAAATTTCTTAATTCTTAAATCTTTGTAATATTTTTATATATTTTAATTACGTTTTTCAGCTTTGAAATGAGGCTGCGTCCTCGGGAAACCAAACGTCAGCATGTTTAATAAATGGGACAATTACTAGTACATGATGTTCTTTCTTCAGCTCCTTGTTGTATGTTGGTTTGATAGCAACGCTTCCCATATCCATTTATATATATATATATATATATATATATATATATATATATATATATATATATATTATATATATTAGAATTATATATTGCTACCTTCAAAACGCATATATTACCTCTTTGACTGTATGAAATGTTATATATAGAGTTTTGCAACATTTTTCAGATTCCTTAGCTAGATAGAGTAATAGGATGTCTTAAAATGTGTGTTTCAGATTTCGCATATCATACTTAAAAAGAATATATAACGTAGTGTGAAAAGAGAGAGAGATTAACTTTGTCCATTTTGAAGCTAGAGCTGTTTCAGTAACTTTTCATTGCCTTGAGATTAGAGGAACTCGAGAGCTCCGTTTGCTTTGCTTACCTGTCATCATGTTTGATAAGGAATTTCTGTCTTGATCGGGTACATGTCTTTGTTTGAGCTAGTACGTACATGACAGTATACTCGTTTCATACGTGTACGTCTTTGCCGAAATGTGTAGATTTCATGATTTTTCTGTAAAGTTATGTCACTATTAGAAGCTTATAGAAAGGATTTGCATCATCATTTGCATGCCCAATTGATTCAAGAATTAATTAAACTTTACTCTGTTTTTCAAAGTAACAGTAATTTCCCCTGATATTGCAAATTTCACTCACAATTTTGAGTTTGATAATAAATTTTTGTATTTAAAATTTTGTTTTTATAAGGTAGAAACATAGAGTGGTAATTGATCTGTTTTCCTTCAATTTACTTGAAGTGACTTAGAACCAGGGAAGTACTTAGACTTTCTGAAATCAGGGAAATGCCTTTGATTAATTTAATTACTTACAAGATTACCTCACACCTGTTTTGATGAACTTAGTTCTGATTTTCTGCAATACTGGTAAGTTGGTAAGGGATCATTGTTTGCCTTAAGCGTATTCAGTCGTTTGGTACCTGTGATGAGGGTTCAGGTGTCCGGCTGTTGTGAGGTAACAATTAATTAATGGTAAGTATAGTAACCAGATACTTGGCACTTCGTCACAATATATATACCATATATATATATATATATATATATATATATATACTTATCACATCACCGTGATTCATATAAATCATTCGAGCTACAAATGTCTTTAATATCTAATTCGCTCTACCTCGGAATTGATATATTTTCTATATGTACCGAGGGGGACATATATGCTAGCCGACTCGGTAGCGTCACTGTCCGTTTCTGATTTCGTTTCCCGTCCCCCACTGGACGGTGGTTCGATCCCATGGGGTCACGAAATTATTATCAACTGAAAATTCTCCCTCGGTACATATATGAAAATATATCAATTCCGAGGTAGAGCGAATTAGATATTAAAGGACATCTGTAGCTCGAATGATATATATATATATATATATATATATATATATATATATATATATATATATATATATATATATATATATATATATATATATATATATATATATATATATTATATATATATATATATATATATATATATATATATATATATATATATTATATATATAAGCACACACACAAACATTAAGCTACGAATGTCACTTAATACACAAGTCACTCTACTCGGACATGATACTGAAAGGGAATTATAATTGATAATTGGTTCGTTGACAGGACCAAACTGCTGAACATTGACTACTAACAACTTTCAGTGGAGGCTCTAAAAACAACCCGGCTATCAAGTCGATATTGACTCCACCGTCGAACACAGATATTTGTAATTAGCGTCAACATCAACCCGCCTCCGCCATGACTGGCGATTGGTGCTTGTGCAACAGGTAGTATTTATGAATGAAATTTTTATCACATCATTATGATATTTACATATTCAAACATAAGATACAAATGTCGCTTAATATCGAACTTGCTCTACTTCGGAAATGTGCCGAAGGGGAATTATAATTGATAACTCGTTCGTTACCGGACAGGATCGAACTAACCGAACATGAGTATCAATATGTCAAATGGACAGCTTTTGACCCCCTAATGGTGTAGAGCAGAGGCTCCTGAAATTTTTCCAGGCTGGCGCCCCTTTGGCTTCCAGATGGATTTCTAACGCCCCCTCCACCCGATACAATCATACGAGCCTTTTTTTTTTTTTTTTTTTGTAGTTTCACAAATCAATAATCTTAATTTAGTAATCCATGTTATTTGCTTCTTCACAATTACTGTTAATGGATGTGTGTGTCTCACTAGGAAAGACGTCGCAGATTCCCCACGTTTTCGGTAATTTTTGCTTGGAAAAGAAGAAAGGCAAATGCACTGAAGCCCCATTCTACTAAATATGTTTGTTGGAAAGGCTTAAAAAAACAAAATAATTCTTCTTGTTCACAGTAACTGGATAGAAGTTAGAGATTTTTTCTTTTATTTTTTTGCCTTAGTTCAGTGTCATTTTGGATTGAAACTAATCCTTCCTTTGTCGCTCTTGTTTTCTCACTAGTGACATCTAGGAATGGATTGATTACCCATACAGGTTGCTTAGAATTAAACGCTCTCAATGCCACCCTGCCGCCCCTCAACCGGTCCCTTTTGCCAACCCAGGGGGCCGGGGGGCCCGGTACCCCCCGCTTGGGAATCAGTGGCTTAGAGCATCCACTGAATGTCGTTGGTACTCACTCCTCAGCAGTCCGATCCTGTACTATATACTATATATATATATATATATATATATATATATATATATATATATATATATATATATATATATATATATATATATATATATATATATATATATATAGTACCATAGAGAGAGAGAGAGAGAGAGAGAGAGAGAGAGAGAGAGAGAGAGAGCGAGAGAGAGAGAGAGAAAGAGGGAAAAGAAAAGCTGATGTATGCATTCTGTAATGTCTTGATTTTTAGGTAATGAAAATTGATTTTGCAGATATTAGTTTTGCTTTCCTTTTCGTTACTTCACCTTTTTCTGCTTAATTAGAAAATGTTTATGTAGCAGTTTTTTTTGTAGTATTCATATTTCCATTAGGAATGGAACCGAAAATGCTTTCTAAATAGTTCCAAGGGACTTTACCTTTATCTCTCTCTCTCTCTCTCTCTCTCTCTCTCTCTCTCTATACACACATATTATATATATATATATATATATATATATATATATATATATATATATATATAATATATATATATATATATATATATATATATATATATATATATATATATATACCACACACACACACACACATATATATATATTATATATATATATATATATATATATATATATATATATATATATTCAAGTAATCAAAGTCCACAATTATGTAAAATGTGTATTAACAATACATAAAAAACGGGAGCTTTCGTCTACTTGATCAGTAGACCTCATCAGCCGTACTGATTTTTTTTTTTCCTTTTCAAAATTATATACAAAAAAGTTACGAAGGACAGGCAGGGACTCTGGAAACGTCTCCAAGGGAGATAACCACCAAAACAAACTCTCTTAATTATGTTATTCCCTCGTTCAAATGTCTGGCCAAAAGACGAGCCGATCGTCGTGGTTGAACTACCTCCTCTGTGTGTTCGGCTGTTCCCTCGTTCCAAAACTTCTGCATCGGCACCTGCAATGGGGGTTCTTCCTTCCAATGCCTGGGCAGGAGAAAGAGAGACAACCTGGGCAGTAGGAGTGGTGCAAACAACGTCTGTTCTGAATATTTACAGTTTTTAAGAACCAAATAATTTAAAAAAGCATCCTCTTGGGTAAATGATTTGTTAAAATCAAACATTCGTTTAAAATATTAATAAGAGCCCCTTCAACTACTCTGCGTCTACTTGCGTTATTATCTTTGTACTAAATTACTCTCGCTCCTTCCCAGTCAATTACATGCCCTAACTCTAACGTATGTCTGGCAACTGAACTTAATTTCGATCCCAACCTACATGAATCGCTTATGTTCCTCTAATCTTATACCTAATCCCCTGCCAGATTCCCCATAATAACCCTTATTGCAATCTTTACACGGTACCACATAAACTCCAACGTCATCTTTTCCTTTCTTTTTCATGATTCCTAATCAACTTTTGATTTTAACGAGGTATTATACCTAAAAGCTAAATCCAACATATTTTCCCTATTCTGTTTTTAATAAATGTTGCACCCTTTCCAAACTATGATGATAAGGAAGCGGAATACACTGACTACTTTTGAATTCGTATTTCCCGGTCGGTGGATTATAAAAGAAAAGTTTTTTCTAGCCTTGGTAACGCTTGTTCAATAAAATATTTTGGGTATCCCCAGTCTCGTGAAAACCTCTCTATGTTCCATTTCCTTGTCTATGTACTGTGGATCACAAATCCGAAGCCCTCTCGTTACCATGTTGACGATTACATTAGACTTTATACGTTGGCTATGGTATGAATAAAAAAACAAAAAATGAATGTACATTTCTGCATTGGTGTCTTTTCTGTATACACTAAATGTAAAGTTAAAAGTAACAGGGTCATGGTGAACCAGAACGTCCAGAAATGGCCCAAAACAAATTTATTGTCGACCTCAAATTCAACTGAAAAGTTAATTTACCCAAGAGGATGCTTTTTTAAATTATTTGTTCTTTAAAAAAAAAAACTGTAAATATCAAGAACAAAGGGGGACGTTGTTTGCACCACTTCCTACTGCCCAGGTTGTCTCTCTTTCTCCTGCCCAGGCATTGGGAAGGAAGGAAACCCCCCCATTGCAGGGGTGCCGATGCAGATATTTTTTTTGGACGAGGGAACAGCCGAACACACAGAGGAGGTAGTTCAACCACGACGATCGCTCGTCTTTTGGCCAGTACATTTGAACGAGGAATAGAAAACATAATTAAGAGAGTTTTGTTTTGGTGGTTATCTCCCTTGGAGACGTTTCCAGAGTCCTGCCTGTCCTTCGTAACTTTTTTGTATATAATTTTTGAAAAGGAAAATCAGTACGGCTGATGAGGTCTACTGATCAAGTAGACGAAAGCTCCCGTTTTTTATGTATTTTTAATACGCATTTTACATAATTGTGACTTTGATTACTTGAAGATTTTTTTCCAGTCACGTTATGTGATTTATATACATATATATATTATATCATATATGATATATATATATATATATTATATATATATATATATATATATAGTATATATAGACTGTAGGAGAGACAGAAAGATTAGCGTGGATGAAAGACGCTATCTTAGTGTCTTGATATGGTTTGGCCATGTAGAGAAAGAAATAGAAATGTTTATGCACATGTTACCCTAGCAGTATCTTACCTGGGTGACGTCCCAATGGTAGGGTTGACCATCCTGAAAGCATATTCTTAATACAAAATGAGATAACTCATTTCAACTCAGAGATACAAAAATAGACTGTATTCTAGAAAACAAGCAACGCTTTATCTATCAAGGGAACGGGTTTAAACAAATGTACCAAAAGTAAACCTAGATAAATCTTACACAGAGAATGGATTGTTCTCCAGCAACACATGGGAATCTGAACAAAACCAATCCCAAAATCTATAAAACCACATTACGTCAAAACTCATCTGCTATTATATAGAAAATGAAAGACCTCCAGTCGAATATTGGCATGACCATTCTATAAATGTCCATTAACACCTTCTTCCAAAATTCAAATATCCATTCAAAGTTACTGTCAGAAGGATGGCATGGTCCCCATTAAAACATAACATGTGAGACGTAAAAGGGGAATAATGTTCACTGTATAACACTGGACACTGTTAAAAAAGAAATAAAAAAAATAGTAAGATATCCTACTTACTTTCTATGACCATCCCTTCATTATCATAGTGAATTTTAGATCTGCAAGGCACAATAATTCCATAGAAACCCTCAAGAACGGTGAAATACCATATACAAACATGGAATGTGTGTGATTAAGGAAGTCAGGAAGAGAGAATGAAATACTTGAGAATGAATAAATATAAGAGAAATTAGGAAAATGAAAACTAGATTCTTTTATGAAAATAAAGATGAAAAACGAAGGAAATAGCTAACAAACAAGCAAACAGCATGAGAAGTATCCCAGAACACATTTGCTACTTGACCGTCTATTCAGTGGTGCATGTGACGTCGCTGGCGTCACAAAGGAAAGGAAGTAATGGGATTCAGCGAAGCAAATTGGCGATCCTTCAATGGTTTTCAACCCGACCATTGTTATCCTATAAATGCTGGGAATATTGGCTTTGCTTCTGTTCGCTGAAATCCTAAGCCATATGATGGAAAAATTGTTCTATGCTAGTTTCAAAACTTTAGTTAACAAAAAGCTCATTTTACTCTGCAAATATACTTGAAAAACAGTGGGAACTTTTATAAAAATATATCCTTTGACTAAACAAATGAGCTGTAATTTTTATTCCTTACCAAATCACGTGATATGTACCACACACACACACATATTATATATATATATATATATATATATATATATATATATATATATATATATATATATATATATACATAATATACACATATATACACATATATCAATTCAAGCTACAAATGTCCTTTAATATCTAAATTCACTTTACCTCCCAAATGATATATTTTCATATATGTACCGAAGGGGAATTTTTTAATTGATAATAATTTCGTCCCCCCATGGGATCGAACCACCGTCCAAGTGGACGGGGACGAAATCAGGACAGTCAGTGACGCTATCCAATCAGCCAACAGAGACGCTATAAGTTCATATCGATTCTGACCTTACAAATCACCCTCGATCTGGGTGCTTTCGTAATTTAGAATCGATATGAAACCCCGTCTACCATGTTGCCAATTCGAGCGTTTGACAG
>NC_061087.1:71132618-71135118 GCF_015104395.2 Macrobrachium nipponense | reverse complement strand
TATATCAAGTCAGCGATGTCTGAATATGTTGTTGCTTTTGCCGGCAATAAGTAACGAATATCTAAGCATTAGTAAAAAGTGCTTTGGATAAAGTAAATAGAGGATAAACAGCAAAACAAGTTTCTTTGAATGTTCTTGCACTTGGTTACATTCAGGAGAGAGGATTTTGTACAGGCGATGTAACAACATATTTCTGTATAATTCATCTCCTTAATTATGAAATTACGTCCCGAATTATCTAATAAATACAAAGATTTTAATCGGCTGACGTGAAGAGAACTGATAAATTATTATCCTCTTTATAAACTGCTCCCTGACGTCGCATTTTCCGTTGTCATCTTCAACATTCGTATAAATTATGTTCACAAGAAAGGTCAATATTCCTCAATCAATAAGACAACAGGAACTGCAGATGCTGCTGATTGTCAAAAAAGCTTCGAAAGTCGTCAATCCAGTAACTGCGATTTCTGGTGTTTTCACCTGAGCTAGAAAAGGACGGCAGCAACGATGAGAAGTTAGATGAATATTTTGTAACAGAAAGGTTGCTAACCAAGCCTTTTATATTAAGGTTAAAGTGACTGTCCCATTTTTTTTCAAATTCGTCTGTCTCTCTAAAAGTAGTAGGGCAATGAAAATATACTAAAAAATTAAGGGTAATAATTTGTAAGATAAAGGAAAAAGATCCAAAAGAAACTTTGAAATATGTTGGTAAATCCTCGAGCTTACTTTCATGAAGAAATGGCCTTTTGGCCGATATGTTGTGTAATTTAATTATACAACGTGAGGTACTCCCATAATCCTTATCCGGTTAGTATAACACTATTCTTCTGCTTTTCTTATTCTTTTGACGTTTCTTTTTTAGTTGGAGAATTTATAAAATAAAAAAAGGCAAGGAATCATTCGATTTGGTTGTGTCTCCTTGTTTCTTTTATTTCATTTTATTTAAATGTTTTCTCTTGTGCAAACCAAATGAGAAAAATAATTCCTGGCACGACTGTCTGACTCACACGGAAGAATTTCAGATTTCACACTCGAATGAGATGGCCTTTCGGATGAGTAAACTTCCAGTCCATGTGAAAAGCGCAAAGGCTTTTACGATGCCTCGGGGAAAGAAACTAAATTAAAGTATGATAGTCAAAGGGCAAGAAGCCGCCAACGGCATTTTGTTGGGAAATAAAAAAAAAAAAAAAAAAAAAAAACGAAAAAAAACAAGATGCCTAAAACTGTGAATAATTTCCTCCAAGTTGTGTGCATATTACGATTTTTTCTCTTATTTGAGAGTTTATTTTTTGTAGGATATGTAAATGCGTAGTCTATAGATAAGTTATATATACATTTTTTAATTTAATTTCTAATTCACTACGGTAAAAAAAGATTACCTCAGGTGTTTCTAAAAGACGTTTTAGGGTATAATGGTAATTTTCCTGCAAACTAAGTTGTGAGTTTAAGAGTAAAAATAGCAGAAATCTAGAGATAATGGAAAAGTTCACTAAAGACTGCTCTGTCTTTGGATTCCCTGTTTTATCATTGATGTGTATTGCCATTGAATATGGAAAAAACAATACCATTTTGTCTTAGGCCCTTAGCCCTAATTTAAGAATTTTCGAGTTCTATCTTTGAAATAAAGAAGAAAAAATTTCATCATTCGCTTGCCTATTTCATTATTAGCATTATGCAATTATCTAAAATAACCATTGAATAATTGCATTAAAAATCAAGCTATGATCCTCGTAAGGTCAGATATTATATTAAAACCGAATGTAACTTTACGCTTAACATGGAACAGCTTTTACAGAATTCTGTTCATTAAAAAAATATTTTAATTACATATATTCCTGAAGTGCCACTTACAAGGAAGAAAAGAGCAGATATTCTGTTTAAAAAAAGATTAATAGACATGGCTACTTTAAATCCTGAAAAAGCAACAGGTATTCCCAATTAAAAAAAAAAATCTGGTGTAGTCCCAAAAAAGACTAATGAAAATTATCCTCGCAATAGAGATCATATTTTTCGTTTGGTTGTCCGTCTGTCTACCTTCATAATTTGTTTAGTTTTCTGCTAGCAGTACTAAGCGATATGTGATAAAAGGACATAATTTTCAAGGGTCTTTTCAACTAAGGAACCATTTAATCATGAATCGGGATTCATGATTTTGTTTTAATCTCTTATTTTATTTTTTCTTATTATAAAAGATATACATTCTAAGAACATTTCAGGTTCTTCCTGTTTATCATGGCAAATGATATCTTTTAAATATCTATATAATTAGTTTTTTTCACTTGGTCAGCGAAATAGCTAAGGTCGGAATAAATCAATTTAGATAAATATATGTTAATCTGGACAGCATGTTCTTTAAGCAAAAGTGACCAGGAAAGAAGAGGATGAAGGGACAATCCAGGGTGGAGATTTACATTCCTTGTTGATGTGGCTTCAATAAATATGGAATCCAACAGATTCCTTTTGCAGTGATCGTTGACCTTGTAGATTATGGAGGAATTAT
>NC_061087.1:71117618-71127618 GCF_015104395.2 Macrobrachium nipponense | reverse complement strand
AACCACATTCTATATACTGCCATACAACCACTAGTGAATATAACCTCATAGAATACACCACCTTACCAGGGAAACCGTAAAAATACAATGCACAAGTACCTCTCCTAAGAACCATAATACCACAAACAACCGCAGTCACCACCCAATTGGCTCATAAAACCACAGATCACCACCAAAAATCATAGCCACCAAAGTAACCACCAAAAAATCGTTCCCAAAGAATCAACACCACCAGGAATCACCAAATCATCAATAATCAGCAAAAGGGATCACCAAATCACCAAAAATCGCCACCAGGAATCACCCCAAAAATTCCTTATAAGATTTCTCAACTCCACGGTATTTACCCCCGTTTTTCACCCCATTATTCCATTATTACAACATTTACTCCGGGTTTTTACACCAAATCGCTGCAGTTGCGCATAATAAGAAAATAGTAAAAGAAGGAAAGAGGAAAAATGTTACTTAAGACTGATTAATCACATTTCGCCAGCCATTTGGAAAATCTAGAAAAAAATGCAACTGCGCAGCATCACCTTTTTATCATTTTCCTGTCTTCTTCAATTTCGACAGACCTGTCTTTTCATCTAAGACTACAAATCCTTCCTTTTCTTCAATAACTCTAAAAGGACCCTCAAACTTTGGACCTAACTTGTAATTTAGTTCATTTCTCACATTGATTTTTAGGAATACATTACCTCCAATAGCAATTTTAACATCTAATGATTTCTCGTTGCTTCTTTCCATCATTTTTTCGGTCTCAGCCTCGAGATTACGGCTGAGACAAGCATGTCTCTCCTTTGCTTTGGAAATTAATCCCTCGATTGTATTTTCTCCATGATGAGGTATAGGTAGCAAATCAAATATGCCTCGCGCTTGGCAACCAAACAATGTTTCAATTGGAGACATTTTAATGGAATCACTGACCATAGTATTAATGCTATGTTTAACTATATCTACATATCTATCCCAGTTTCTATCATTTCCTCCTATAGTCTTCCTAAGAGCTTTGAGCACTTTCCTGTTTGCTCATTCACATAACCCATTAGCTTCAGGTTTGTATGGAATAATTGTTTCTTTCTTTATTCCCATGACTTCTGCTAAACACTCTAAGGTCCTGTTTACAATTCTCTACCATTGTCGGTCAACAAAACCTCAGGCGAGCCATATCTGCAGATGACACCATTCAAAAATGCTACAGCTACTTCTTTGGACGTTTTATGCTTAAGTGGAAAAATTTCTACTGTCCTTGTTATTTCATCTGTTATTACTAATAGATACTTATTGGTGTATCTTGATTCACAAAAATTTCCCAAGATATCCATATGTATTCTCTGAAAAGGTCTACTTGGTATTGGATATGACCCTAATTTGCAAGAAGTTACCATTGCAGGTTTGCAAGCATTGCACACTGTACACTTTTTCGCAAAATTTTCCACATCTGTCCACATATTTTTCCAAATATACCTATTATGCATCTCATTATACATTTTTTTTTACCCCCAAATGTAGATTATCAAACTTGCAATGTACTATATCTAAGACTACTGGAATTAGGACTTTCGGAATCACGATCTGTGTCGTGTCTCCTTTACTTTCACTAGTCCTTAATTTATATAGTTTTCCTGACCAACAGATTACCTTCTAATTCTAAACCTGAAAAAGGTAACATATAATCTTTCCCGATTCCCCTCTAAAGAATGCTTTAGCGTCTGCCAAAATTTCATCCTCATCTTGCCTATTCTCTATGAGACTTATATCCCATTGTATAGCATCACTAGTAACTACCCCAACTTGAAATCTTTCCGTATCATAAAAACTTCCACTAAGGGCATCTGCGACTACATTTAACTAGCCTTCTATATATCTGAGCTTTTCTTCAAAGTCCCTGATAGTTAGGAACCATCTAGCTCTTTTGGGTGACAGATCGGGCTTATTAAAAAGATCCAATAATGGCTTGTGGTCTGCAAGAACTTCTATTTTATTTGCTATAAGTAACATTTTAAAAGGAACTAAACTTGATACTATTGCAAAGGCTTCCTTATCTACAGTAGCCATTAGTCTTTTAAGCTTCCCTTTGTCCTAAATTTCTTGCTATAAAATGCAATTGGATGGAGCTTTCCATCAAATTTTTGCATAAGGCAAGCACCTATACCCTCCTGACTGGCATCAGTCACTAATCTGGAAATTTCAGAACTGACGGACTCATTAATGCGTCCTTAACTTTCTGAAAAGCTACTTGTTGAGGTTCTCAACAAGTAGCTGTTAAAGGAGCTGCTATGTTAGAAAACCCTTTCACAAACCTTCTAAAGAATGACGCCACCCCCAAGAATGACCTAATTTGCTTCTTTGTCTTAGGGGCAGGAAAATCTGCATTTGCTTTGACTTAAATATGTAATTTGCTTCTTCAGGAAGGAACAATTAGCTAGCTTAATTTTCAATCCTGCTAACCTAAGTCTCCTAAGTACTTCCATGAGCACTTCCATGTGATGCTCGGTCGAGTCTGTTGCAACCAATATATCATCCATGTACACAAAGACATTTTTACCCAATAGCCCTTGCAAAACTGTGTTCACCAACCTTGTAAAAGTCATAGGACTACCTGACAAACCAAAAGGCATCCGTGTAAATTCAAAATGTTTCTTGGGCACTGAAAAAGCAGTATATTCCTTGCTATTTTCGCTAAGAGGGACTTGCAAAAAACCCTGCGCTAAATCAATTGAACTATAAATATTATGTCCCCCAATTTCAACGAAAAGGTCAGGTATACACACGACTGGATAATGGTCAGGAATTGTTTTCTCGTTAAACGTCTAAAATCTGCACATACTTGGACAGAGTCGTACTTCTTAGGCAGCGCCAACAGAGGAAAGTTGTATGGAGATGCACTAGGTCTAATAATTCCTTCCTCTTCCCCTTTTAAGCCTACCTTATCCCCAAATTCCGCCAAAAGTTCGCTTACTGCATCTATATGCTCTTTGTTGTCTGCGTTAGCTAAATGTTCCCCCAAAGATTTTCGTCCTTGATTGCATTTCTGCCTCTGAAAACTCAGTTTTATCCCCTACAATAGCCACTGAACCACTATAATTTTTCCAATCTTGGAGGTCTACTACATAAGTGTTCTTCTGATATTTCCTAATTGTATCATTACAGTTCAATAATTCCACCCATGTAACACCAGTATTTGTTATTCTGTTCACCGATAGTGCTAATAATCCCTCCAAGTTTCTCGCTACCGTTAATTATCCATACCTCTTTGGGCTTTTTCTCTTCCCTCAGTCTGACTTTCACCATAGTCATTGTACCTTTATCTAAAATAACATCCTCTGATAAAACACATTTATATATGTAGTTAGTACTTTCCTGTTCCACATCCTCATAAATATCCCCCTTATTTATACCAGTATCCCTTATTCCATCCACCATAACCCCAATATCAGAATCACCATTGTTATTTCCATATTCCCACTGTTAATACCGACACAATTATCACCAGTACCCCTATTATAAGCATCATTATCACTGATGTCCCCATCATAACCGCCATTGTCACTTATATCCGCATATGGAATAAAAACACCCGGTATCCCAACCGTTATGCCACTAACACCTGATGGTTCTATCAGTACTCTATCACCCAGAGTAAATCATACTCTTATAAAACCTAAGGCATTTAATTAATCTATGGGCTGGTACATCACACACCCGTGCCCATTGAGGGTTTCAAAGGGTATTGGGAGAATATGGACTTACACCATTAAATTCAATGAAGATCCTATATCAATAAAAATTGGGATCTTCACCTCCTCCACTGTTCCATTTACTATCAGCCTGGGATCTAGGGCGACCACAATGGCACATACAAATCATCTGTACCCTTTTTGTTGATCGGCCTTCCAGAAGTTTCGCGATCTCTCTGCCCCTTTGAGTAACTAGCCTGGGAAGTTCTCATATTATAACTCCCGGATTTCTGAAGTGTGAGTTTTGCATCTTGTTGTTTCTGAGATGGACAAGACTGCCAAAAGTGATCTGCAGTTTTGCATATTTCACAATATTTGACTACATGCTTTCTTTGTGCGCCCTGGTTTATTACAATTGGAGCAATGCAACTGCTGTTTCCCTTGATCCATCGATCCTCTCTTATATTCCACTTTTGCACACAAATGGGGAGAAGGAAAATCTGAGTCTCTTTGTATTGTATTTCTTGGACTGGTCCCATTAAAATATATACTATCCACTGTGGGACATTTGGACATGTGTTTCTGAATTTGGGAATAAATCAGTTCCTCATCTGATGTGAGTTTAATCTTTTCATCAAAGTTATCTACAATGGCGTCCAGGACGTCGTGTAGAAGCTGTGAAAAATGTATTATTTTCTGTAAATTGATAAGTGATATTTTGTCACATTTACCCATGTGGAATTTTTCAATTTCTGTATCCATTCTCCTGCCGAGTCAATATGTTTTGAGCTATACTCAATAAGGTTTTTATTACCTTTCCTAATCTTGTAAAGACCTCTTAGGTCTCTCACTATATCTCTGTGTTCCTTTGTTCCATAGGCTGTCCTCAGAAATGCTTGTAATTCGGTCCATGACTGACATTTTGTGTATTGGAAACTACGGCATCTAAATGACAAATCCCCTCTATTGAAATCTAACAAGGCTTTTGCCACTGTGGACACTCCGCATCATTTTTAATTTCCTTGGCGTTTAAGTAGTTATTCACTCCCTCAATAAAAATTTGCACTGATTGGGACAGAACGCCATCAACAATGCCTCGAAAGGGGCTGACGCCTGCATTTATGTTATTTATCTTATGCACCTAAGTTTGACTGTTACCTGCTTAGGCCATTTTGCCCTTCTTTAGAGGGGACTCTTATAGTTCAGGATTAGTCCCGAGCTCAATAACATCAATATATTTATCACCATGCAAACCACCAACACAAAATTAATAATGTATCATTCACCCATAAAAGAAAATTGTATACACCAATTCCCAATAAACCGCTCTTCCCAAGTAAATATTTTTCAACTCTGCGGGAGGAGATCTACTCTTTTTCTTTGAAGGCCTAGGTTATCAGCTATTCGTAACTGTTATAAGGTCAAGAGCTGGTCGACAGAAAATGGGAAGAGGCGAGAGAGAAAGAAAATGTAACACGAACCTTTGCAATTGCTGAGTCTAGCACAATCGATCTCCAGCCTCATTCACTCATGCTCACATACAAAAATGAAACATGTCATACCACATATTCCCATGTATTGCAATTAAGGGCAACCTATTACTGTTCTTTGAATGCCGCAGGGACACAAAATGAAACTGTGCACAAATTAACATAAGAAAAATAAAAAATGCAAAGAAATATTTAACGCTTACGTCATCATTAGAAACGACACATTAAACACGGTGAAGTCGTCTCCTCTTGCATTAGCGCATATATATTTTGTTATACTTACGACCGTGCGTAATTCTTTCACTTAAATCCCCTTAAGGTCGCCCCATTTACTTAGTATACCATAATCTCAACTGTAAAAAGTCGTCACACCTACACACAATGAACATTGCCACTGCCGTTAGAAGGCTGGCTGACCCTTCAACTCAACAAATTTCTCTTACTTCAACGACTTTGTCAGCACTAGACGGACACTTGCCAAAAATATATAACTATAGTCACTATTTCCTAACCTCTACCTAATCTCCTAACTCCTATGTAGTTCCCAGTCTCTCCAGAAACGTAATTCATAGGCCTAATTGCCATTTACCAATGCCACCAAACTTGTTAAGGGGTAAAAGACCCATTTAACTGATAGCCAAACCTACTTGGTTTCGTTCCCATCACCTGTCATCCATGTAGCTACCTGAAATTAATCATTAAGTCTTAGGCGAATTCAAACCCCCGATGTACAAAACTATAATTTTTTTCCCCAAATACCTAACATATGAATGAATAAGATAAGTTGAAGTAAATCCCAAAGAAAAATATTAAAACACTATACTCTTCCACGAAAGCGTCGTGTATATAATTATCACCTCCATCCTCACATGTCAGACTACTACCCGAGTTTTTATCAATACACGTCATATAAAAGTCTGGAGAATTCATTTTTAAGTAGCAACAACAGAACCCAACTGAAATAAAGGGACCATAATTATCAGACAATGAAATGTTAAAGTTCGTCAATAATATTGAGTGTCGCATCACACTTCCCTTCTCAATCCTCTGAAATAAATGTCACTGTTCTAAATGTTCTTTACCTTTTCCGATAGATCTTAGCGCCTCCTCGGATCTCCAAAGTTTCTTGTGACCACTACGACAGTTTGTCGTCTAATTGCCCCATTAATTCCCATACTAGAGGTTATGTCTCATTCATTTGTTCTAACAGACATATGGACATACGCTACTGAACACACGAATGCATGCACGCTAATCTATTCTGTGCGTTTCCATTTCCCATGTACAAGTCCTTATTTAACGCACTGACGTCACAGTTATGTTGTTCCGAACTATTCCAGGTCATTTGCGCGCTCGCAATCTCACCTTTATGGCCGGTAATATTATGATGCGTAAGCTTGTCTCATCTGTTCCAGTGTTTGTAAACTTCTATAAACAATTAACAATTTACTGTTTTTTCGCATTCCAATCTTGTTCACGTTACTCGTTATCGACCTGATTTCCACTTATTACAAATTTTGTCCAGTGCCTTTTATACATACGTATGGTAGAGTGGGGTAAAAGGCCCCCGTGGGGTAAAACGCCTCCCCATATTTTCTTGCTTATTACACATCATAGCAACTTAGTCAGCTGATTAGTGCAGCTACACCTTCTGCCTGAAGCTTTCTATACCAAACAGCCAGGGAGAACTAGAATGGGACACAGCCAGCACGCTTTTTTCCTCTTTGGACACATTTCATGTAAAGTATGCGTGCTATATCAGGGATATCCTGTGCGGACATCTTGTCAGTAAAGTCAGTACTTTAACTACAGTTACTTTAAATGAGAGCTAAGAAATATCTTCCGATGCAATCCAGACTTGAAAACTCAATTGAGGTACAGGTGGATTTAGTTTTCTTAAAAAATGGCAAGTGGGGTAAAAGGGCTTTGGGGCAAGAAGCCCAGGGGGCTTTTTGCCCCTTCTGATCAGTTGGACGTGTAACCAGTGGTGAAAGAGGGCAGACTACATATTATTTGTGCAATGACGGCAGCTGGAGTTTGTCTTCCCCTTATGTTTATATTTGCCCGTAAAAGGATGACTTCACCACTTAAGATCGGCTACTCACCTGGATCAATTGCTAGATGCAAAGCAAATGGATGGTCTAATGCTGAGTGTTTCGTAGACTGGATACATCACTTTGTTAAAATTGTTAAGACAAGTCGAGCAGAAAAGCACTTTACAATTCCAGATGGCCACCACAGTCACAGGACTTTAGCCAGAGAGAATGGAATAATGTAACGAAAATTAGTCTACCTTTTTTACTTGTGTCATTTTTGTTCTCATGTAAAACTTATCCATTATTTCTTTTATTTGTGTTATTCTTGGTGCTATATAAAGAAAGTGAATTTATTTCTAATTGTGCTGCTACAGCTGTCAAGTATAGGAATTGTCAATTTATTTTACAATTTTGCTAATTTCAGTTCCTATGAATACCAAAAAGTTTCTAGGTTTTACAAGAAACTAAGAACTCTAAGATTAATTTTTCTATATTTTCCAACATTATTCTTGAATATTTTTGTGTGGAAGGTTGAATTTTTTATATTTAGCAAAAATAGGCGCCTACTTTTCAATATAAATGGTAGTTTTCTTGAAGTACCACAATATCTTAAGTAAGGGGCAAAAAGCCCCCACCGTGGGCTTCTTACCCCACCCATGGGGTAAAAGGCCCCCTTTGTTCTTTTTTTTTTCAGGTCATGTTTTTACTATCCTAAATTGCCAACAGCTTCTCATGATTATGACCGTTGATACTCCAATAACAAAGCTCTCTAGAAATATCTCTGTTAGGTCAATAGCTGAAATACTGTAGATAATATAAGCAGTTCTCCTTAAGGGGGGCTTCTTACCCCACTCTCCCCTAATATTCTTGTAAACTTTCACGTCGTTATTTACTTATGGGTGTTAAACAAAAGTGCATTTGAGAAGCAGAGTTGCAAGATGTATATTTTCTTCATGTGTTTATAAATAGGATCAAGTGAATTGTTTAGCTTTTTTATGTGTTCCGATAAACGAAATTCGAAGTGATTGATTTTAGTGAGAGAGAGAGAGAGAGAGAGAGAGAGAGAGAGAGAGAGAGAGAGAGAGAGAGAGAGAGAGAGAGAGAGAGAGAGAGAAAGTTTGCGTCCTACGAGCCTCTGAGCAAATATTTACAGTCAGGACATTAAAGTGTCCTCCTTGTTTATAACTTTCTCACTCCGTGCACTTACCAGACCCTTAAAAACTTAATAACGTCAAAAAAAGTTTTGTCGAAACATTTCACTTAGTTTTGCGGTTGTTTTGAATGTGCTTCTGAAAGACCAGTGAGGTTGTTGAATTGTCCATCTCCACGAAATGCGTCATATCATCTCTCTCATTCAGTAAGCCACGAAGATTTACACATTTTATATAATTTGGGGCTATTTTCCCATCTCAATTTTCAAAAGACCTTCCCAAGTCCCCTAAAGTGTCACAGGGATTTATAGAATATATATATATATATATATATATATATATATATATATATATATATATATATATATATATATATATATATATATATATATATATATATATATATGTGTGTGTGTGTGTGTGTGTGTGTAAATATGTACATTATATGTGTGTTTGTGTGTGTTTTGTGCATGTGTATAACTATATTTTTACACTTATTTGGTGATACATATACATGCACACACACACACACGCATATATATACATATATATATATATATATATATATATATATATATATATATATATATATATATATATATGTGTGTGTGTGTGTGTGTTTGTGTGCGTGTGGGTGTGTGTGTGTGTGTGTAAATATGTACATATATGTGTGTCTGTGTGTTTGTGCATGTGTATAACTATATCTTACACTTATTTGGTGATACATATACATGCACACACACACACACACACACATATATATATATAATATACATATATATATATATATATATATATATATATATATATATATATATATATATATATATATATATATGTGTGTGTGTGTGTGTGTGTGTGTGTGTGTGTGTGTGTGTGTGGAGAAATCACCTGGTCATTTTTACCAGGTTACATATGTAATCATAATAGCCACAATGACCTCGTAACTTCTCAAATCCTTTGCTCTTTTTCGGTTACGCTCGTCACTACAAACCCTTGAGATCCAAGTTCTAAAAAATATGAAGAAATCATGATGTCTGGTAGTAGGAAGCGAACCCGCAATACCATAATCACAACGAGGTCACCTTTCCGACCAGACCTCGGGTTCGACTTTGTTAAAATGGCAGGGGAGGGGGTTGGATATCGAGTCTAATAATTACAAATACCTGAGCTTAACAGTGATTTGTAAGGTTGGAATTAGTATCACCTATATATCTCACTTGTTGGCCGAGCCGGTAATGTCACTGAAGTCCTGATTTCACCTCTGTGTTTGGAATCAATGAGAGGACGAAATTATAATCAACTAAGAAATGGTCCCTTCAATTAACATATATGGAAATATATTGATTCCGAGGTAGAGCGAATTAGATATAGGAAATTGTAGTTTAATTCATATGTATGAATCATGGTGATGTGATTAAAAATTTATATATACTATATATATATATTTATATATATATATATTATATATATATACAGATAGATATAGATCTATTATAGTATATAGATATAGTAATTATATAGTAGATTATATATATATATAGTCTATATATCTCTATATATATATATAGATATATAAGATAGATTAATATATATATATATCTATAATCTATATATATAGATATACTAATTATATATATATC
>NC_061087.1:71095118-71112618 GCF_015104395.2 Macrobrachium nipponense | reverse complement strand
AAAAAGTTTCTAACAGGAAACATAGACAGTGGTGCGTTAGATTTACCTTTACTCCCGTTAAGTATTGCTAAAAAACTGTTCAAGAACAGGAAGCAAACCTTCAGTAGCATGAAAGTGAACTGAGTACTGATGTGTCTGCATAACCTTAACATGACCTCATGGAAGGCATAGGCTGTATTTTCCCATTTCTAGCAAATGTACGAAGATGCCACAGCAAGTGGGACTATGGCAGCTCGTGAGAGATTTCAAAGACAATTCTTTTAGGAAACCAGGTTATTTTATATATATATATATATATATATATATATATATATATATATATATATATATATATATATACTATATATATATATACACACACACATATATATATATATATATATATATATATATATATATATATGTGTGTGTGTGTGTGTGTGTGTGTGTGAGTGTGTGTGTGTGCACACGCGCATATACACGTATGTGTGTGGATATTTGTAGAGAGATATATGAAGTCTGAAATACTGCAACTGAAATGTGTAGATGGATGATATATGCGTGCCTATTTATACACATATAAATAATGTGCATGATAGTGGTCTTCATTTGAATGTTTGCCCCGACTCGCAAACGTTGGTAAGAAACAGACCCATAAAAATGCTAATACATTCAGGAATAGAATAAATTGGCTGATTTAAATTTAACCGAGGAAGGTCAACAAAGAACTACATGCTTAAAATTTGTGGTTATGTTATGTTTTATTTTATATGATTATGATTTTTCTTTCATCGTGTTTTGGTTCAATGTGTATCTGGAATCATGAAAACTGCCCAATATTTTTTGTTTTTGTCAAAATGTTAGACATAACAATATAGTGGCATCAAAATAGGATGTTTCGTTCTTTCGTACTTCAGGGAGCTGGACGTAAGTGGAAATTTGTGGAAGATAAAGCAAAGACAGAACATGAATGGCGGAATTTTTCTAAAGACCTGTGAGCCTTGGCGATTTTGGTGGCTATGATGACTTGTGGGATGTACACTTTTTGAATAAAAGATGGGGCGATCGGGTTACCTTCTTTCCTTTCTAGTGGACCCATATTTAAAAGAGGTGGAAATTTAGCAATTTGTTCTCGTCGCTTCCAGTTTACCCTCCATATTCTAGGCCTCGTTTTTTTCTCCTTAACTCCTTCATATAACGACGTTTCAGTGGATCTATTGCAGGGTCTTTCCCTCTCTCACGGTATGATCCATAAAAATCCAGTTTGCTTTAAAAAATGAAAAAAAAATAATTTTACTACGCATGATTTCCTAAAGCCCCTCTACTTACACCGTCGCGTTGCCATATACACGCTGAATGTTCAAGATCAACCAAAGTCTGGCGAGTCTTTATGGGAAATTGGGAAAAATTCAATTATACTCTGGTCATATTCTGTCTCCCCTGCAAATTTAATCTACAGTACAGGAAACCGTTACGGTAACATCACTAATCCTGTGTTATAAAAGTTACTGCCAGAATTTCCGATTTCATTTTCTCTTTTTTAATTCACTTTTAAACTGTATTGGCTTTATCGGAAATGGGATTTGATCAGGGCCCTATCGACCCTAGCCGATTATTATCTGCTTTAGGCGATACAGGAACGGGATTTCCTGTTCCTAGATTCATGGATTACGAGACGTGATTGTTATGAAAATAGGAATTTTTGTGATGTTACTCATACTTTGCGATTATTCCCTTTTTTTTTCTTTTCCAGACACAGTCTGATATGAATTTCTAGATTTCATTTGTTTTCATATCAAACTGAAACGAGAACTGCAATTTTACCTTTTCCGTAATTACTGAGGAACATTTCTGGTTCTAGAACACAAACTTGAATTGTAATTAGATCATGCGTGAAATGATTTGTTTTATTAATTTTTTTTATTTCTATTAGAAGATGAGGTAACTAAGAACACACACACACACATATCTACAACTTTTCTTCACAAGAAGGCGTCGAGTTTAATAAACCAAGACTTCAAATTTAGAACACTTCCATTATTTGACTTGATGAAACAAGATTCATTGATATTTCTTTTAACCGTGTCATTACATGGGATTAAAGCTCTTCCTTGACTCCAGTTAACTGGATGATCTAAATCTCTCATATTTACGAATAATGTATTCGATATTTATTCAGTTCTGACAGAATACGGGAAATTGAGGAAGTGTTGCAACCGTCTTGAAAGGAGGCTTCAGTTCAAGCTGAAGCGACTGGACTGCACATGTCAACGTGGAATTCATGATTGATTTATCAGACAAACCAGTGGATAGTACTACGGCAGCTGCTTTGGGATATGGATTAAGCTTTGTGTTTCTAACGGTAACCTGGACTAAGCCGATATTTTCAAATCATTTTGTTATTTGGACATATTTCATCACAATCTATATCCTGAGGATATCAATATTTGTAAAGGTATTTGTTTTTTGGGAAAAAGGGTTGGTGCTATGGCCAACGGCTTCTCCCCCTAATGTACCCGTAAGATTTCTCCAGGCGTATAAGAAAATTAATTAGAAAAGACGAAAAATGCAAGTAACAAAGGCAGATAAGTCTTATGCGGTGGTAATAATAAATAAATGTGACTTTTTTAAATAAAGTAATGGCATTATTAAATGACACCGATACTTACACGAAACTGAGGTCTGATCGCCTACACTGACCCCCCCCCCCCCCACCATTTAGTAACAAATTAAATCCATTCTAAAGGGCTTGGATCATTTATTAAACATTAAACAGTTTAACAACCTCAATGGCCTACCCTACTTTTATATATTATGTATGGTTTAGTCAGGACACAAAATCAATAACACTATCAGACAATCATTAGTTCAGTAGGCTCAGTTACATATGATTTATCTAAATGGCTTGTAAAAATTCTTACACCTTTGGAAGAAAACGTTTCTAACACGAATGTAAAAAAAAAAAAAAAAAAAAAACAAAAAAAAACAATGCTGATTTTATGAACAAACTGAATAGTTAAAATTTGAATTTTGATTTTAGTATGGTTAATTTTGATGTCTCTTCATTTACAAAGTGCCTGTAGATGATTTACTTGAATTTTTGGAGGATGAATTAGAACGTCATGATATTCCTTTAACCGTAGCAAACCTCATTAGTCTCACAAGATTATGTATCAAAGATAGTAAATTTTGTTTTAACGTGGAATTTTTTGTACAAAAGTTTGGCATGGCTATCGGTAATCCCTTATCTTGTGTCCTTAGCAATATTTACATGGAATTTTTTGAGACAAAACTCTTACCAAGAATTTTGCCCTGAAAAGTTATCTGGTTTAGGTATGTGGATATTTTCTGTATTTGGTCAGTTAACGAAAATCTTCAGAATTCCTTGTTATCTCAATAATTTAGTCCTATAAGAAAATTTTACTGTAGTGGAAGAAAGAAATTGTAATTTGAATTTTCTTGATGTAACTGTCCATAGAAATGATAGAAATTTCGTCTTTCGAAAATCAACTATCAATGCCTCTTTTGTTCATCATTACTGAAATCACCATCAAAATGTTAAATTCTCAGTTTTTTCTGGGATGTTCTTAAGGACTTTACATGTTTGTAGCCAGCAGTTTATTGATGCTGAGATTAAAACTGTTTATGATATTGCTATGAAGCTTAAATACACAGGGACTTTTGCAGATGTGGCATGGAAAATAGCTAGAAAAGCATTTTATTTAACTAATGGCAAACTTGAATTTAGTAAGCATAACGAAAAGGCTTTTAGAAATTCCTAGAATTTTAAAGCTTTTTAACATAAATGTTGTTTTCATTAATATTAATGTCAAGAGTTTAGTAATAAAGAATTTTCCTGAGGATATTCCCGGCTGCGTATATATGAAGTTCCTTGTAAAAAGTGTGATGATATATATTTCGGACAAACCGGAAAATCTCTTTCACAACGAATCAAACAGCACCATGTAATGACAGTTAAAATTAATATAATTAAATCTTGTTTCATCAAGTCAAATAATGGAAGTGTTCTAAATTTATCAAGTCTTGGTTTATTTAAACTCGATGCCTTCATAATAAAAAAGTTGTAGAGAAATATAAGCAACAAAATTGATATATGCAGTTTTTACATGTTTTGGACTTTACATGGCTACGTTTCAGCTTCTGTTGGGGTTATATCTATGTTTAAGTTTGGGACCGTGTGATATCCAATAATCCTGGTTATCTCTTTGATTTTTACCCTTTTTTGACAATTAACAATCTGGTATTCTGGTCCTTTTGTTTACCTGGTAACTTTCTTTCCAATTTTATTTCACTCGTTCCTTGACAATGTCTTAGTAAAGACGAAAGCGCTTGGTTTTCTGCCTTTCATTTTCCTGTGCTATTCGCGTATTTAATGAAGTCCCGTGCTCTACTGTGATTTTTGATTTTAAAATATATATATATATATATATATATATAAATATATTATATATATATATATATATATATGCTTTGTCCCTAGTGAGGTAAAGGTACCATGAAATGTGGTCTGCAATAGATTTTCTGGGCCATGTTAGTCTTCGGAATGTTGTGGTCAGGTGCCACCTTTCTGTAATGAATATTCTTTCCAATAGTATTGCGTCTTCAATCGCTTCCCATGAACATTGCCCTAAAGTTCCTTTTAAGATTTCCGATGCCCATAGTAATGGAAAACTGCAGAGAATAAAATACAATTGACAGAAAATAGCCGAAATTTTTGTATTTTGATTTATAATTTTGATTGTCAGATTATAATCCTATCAAATTTCATGATTTACGCATTACGTGTTTGATAAATGAAAACTTTGGGGAATAATTAACGATCTCTGTCATAACCTTTCCTAGGTTATTATGTAATAAATCACGTGTGGAAGTATTTATTCTGCTACTTGCGAGAAAGTGCATCTTTTATCATGTAAAATGAAATAAAGGATAAACACAACTTCCATAATGAATGAACTATTATGAATTGCGTTGTACCACATATGTCGATAACAAACTGCCACGATATCTCAGGAGTGAAATATTTCAAAGAAAATGGATCATATTTCTGTTATGAACAATATCCCACTTGACTTATTCCAGTGGTATATAATAATTGATAAAATGCCCATAATAAATAGAACAACAAGAACTGGCCGGATAGTTCCTTCAGATTTAAAAAAAATCAACATAATGGTTTCTCGGATGGTTAGAGATCCTCCTACAAGAGCATCGATAAAGTTATGGTGGCTTTGTTAATTTCTGATTTAAAATATGATGAAAGTATAACTCCTGTGCGACCACATACATTGAGGTAAGGAGGCGAAATTTAACATCAATTACATCCATCCGCTACTTTGTTAAAGTGTTTAAAACGTATCTATATTTCAGACTATCGTAATTACGGCAAACAACATCCCACTCGTTTTTCAGTCTGCGTCTTCCACATTCACCTCAGTTTTAAAAGATTATTATTTTAAAGAATAAGATTTATAATAATATTAACTGTAGTTAAGCAAAAGCAAGAGTCAGTTTCAGATCATTTCCTTAAGGAAACATGGAAACTGTAGCGCTGATTTCTTTACAAGTGACATATATTTCAGTATCTAAGACCAGCTCCAGGCATAAGCTGTGTATATGTAGTACATATATATTATATATATATATTTATCTATATATATATATATATAATATATATATATATATATATATATATATATATATATATATATATATATATATATATATGTGTGTGTGTGTGTGTGTGTGTGTGTGTGTGTGAGTGTGTGTGTACTAACATATACAGAGCTTATGCCTGGAGCTGGGTCTTAGATACTGAAATAAATATGTCACTTGTAAAGAAATCAGCTCTACAGTTTCCTTGTTTCCTTAAGGAAATGATCTGAAACTGAAACATCTCTGGGTATTCTCTCCTGGATATGACGAATATCGATTAAAAGATATTGGATTGCTAGCTGGCTCTTGCTTTTGCTTAAATACAGTTAATATTATTATAAATCTTATTCTTTAAAAAAATAATAATCTTTTAAAAACTGAGGTGAATGTGGAAGATGCAGACTGAAAAACGAGTGGCATGTTGTTTGTCGAAATATATATATATATATATATATATATATATATATTATATATATATATATATATATATATATATATATATATATATATATATATACATGAATTTTTATCACATCACTGTGATTCATTACATACATCGAGCTACAAATGACCTTTAGTATCCAATTCGCTCTACCTCGGAATTAATTATTCTCATATATTTTAACTGAAGGGGAATTTATTTTATTGATAATAATTTCGTCCTCTTGTGGGATCGAACCAGCGCCCAGAGGGTTGAGGAGAAATCGAGACTCCAGTGACATTATCGACTTGGCCAACAAGTGAGGTATAAATGTTGATAATGACTCCGACCTTTCAAATCACTGTCGAACTCAGGTATTCGTCATTTGAATCGATATCCAACCCCCTCTGCCATGTTAACAAAGTCGAACGTTTGCCATACATAGCCATTTTTTTTATGTATTTTTATCACATCACTGTATTCATATAGTTCACACACATTGAGCTACAGAAGTTCCTTCAATATCCAATTTGCTCAACATGGCAGAGGGGGTTGGATATCGACTCTAATTACAAATACTTGAGTTTGACAGTAATTTGTAATGTCAGAGTCGCTATCAACTTATACCTCACTTGTTGGCCGAGTCGATAATGTCACTGGAGTCCTGATTTCTCCTCAGCCCTCTATGCGCTGGTTCCATCTCACAAGAGGACGAAATCATTCCCCCCATCAACTAAAAAATTGCCCTTTGGTTAACATTTTTATTATGAAAATATATTAATTCTAAGGTAGAGCAAATTGGATATGAAAGGACATTTGTAGCTCGATGTATAAATATTATCTCTGAATTAATCCTGATGTTCCTGGAACGGATAACTTCCTCTCTGACTACGATTAAGTAGGAGACGATCAGCTTGATCAGGTGCAAAGAAAACAAGGTGTCGGCTGAAGGCCCAAATACAATTAAAGGGGAAGAAAGCGTAAGGAAACTCCAAGGGTTAAATTAACAGCGGAATGTATTTATACCTCAGATGCTATGTTTACTGATATCAAGGGGTCGACAGTGAGCGCGTGCCCCTAGCATAAGGGCACGGACTGGAACAATTGAAAATGAGCACGTGTTCAGAAGATATGTGAGATGATTCGCAGCGTTTCTTACAGGCCAAAAGCAATAGGACAGGGGGGGATCCACCTTCACAGCAGGGAAATTGCAGACACCTGCATTAGAAACGTCGTATGAACACGTGATAAGGGTTAACATGAATCTTGAGATTCCTCAGAGGACAAAGAATGAATGAATTATGGCTCAAACGTTACTGTACTGAAAGGGGAGGAATTGAACACAAATCACCTTTCAAGGGAACCACAGCTCTTAATCAAAGAATCTTTCTAGGGGAAGCACAGCTGTGGATGGCTGAAACACTATGAAGGATCGCACAAGCACTGATAAAGGACAGAAAATGAAATATAAGAAGATTGCCACCACTTGTTCGCACACGTTACCTTTCTCCTGAGATATGTCTTCGTAAACTGTAGATGAAGGAAGTCGACTTCTTCAGAGCACTGATCAAAGACAAAGGCTTTCTCGTGGCGGCCTACAGCCACGTGAGTTCAAGTGTGTGTCCTAGCTTTGGATTTGCACGGCCGGGGAGGGGGTGTATCAAGGATTCCTGAGTCACCTGACTCGACTGGGGTGTGGGGGAATTCGAGGCCCACTTTCTCGTGCTCGTTGCTTTTATTTCATCCCGATGACTCATTCTTAGTTAGTTCCGGAAATGTACAGAGGCCAGCACAGGCGAAACAGAGGAGGGATGAGGTGCGCGAGAGAGAGAGAGAGAAGGAAAATATCAGAGGCATGTTACGTATTTTCATACTTATGAAGAGATAATTAAAGACAAAAATCGTCTAAAAGTACAAGGGCTTTAGCTTGGAGTCCGACAGAGTATTCTGCTATATTAAATGAGAGAATTGATGTAACAGTAAGTTCTCTAGAAGCAGAAAACAAATCATGAGAATAGCAAACGTGTAAGATTTATTTCATTTTTAGTTTTTGTCATAAAAGAAAACTATTGAGATGGCTATTTGTCTGTCCGTCCGCACTTTTGCTGTCCACCCTCAGATCTTAAAAACTGCCAAGGCTATAGAGCTGCAAAATGGTATGCTACCCATCCACATACCAGTAATCTAACATTCCAAATTGCAGCCCTCTAGCCTCGGTAGTTTTGTTTTTAATTCAAGCTTAAAGTTAGCCATGATCCTGCGTCTGGCACCGCTATAGGTGCCTACAGCACATGGCACCACGGAGCCGAGGCTGAAAGTTTCATGTGCCGCTGCTGAGAGTTTCATGGGCCGTGGCTGAGAGTTTTATATAGCATTTTACGCTATACAGAAAACTTGGTTCTTCGACGCATTTTTTACTTGATTTCTATTCTGATCCTCCAAACTACCAGGCGAAAATCGGGTTGGTGGAATAAAGCTAAGCAATAAAAAATACTACTGTGGTAGTTTGAAAGAACCAAGGTAGAATTCGCTGCTGGTTGAGAGAGAAAGTGGAAAATAACGGGGTTTGCTCTTACTGTTGAGAACTGAAATGAATATCCTCTTTTCACGCTGCCTTTTTTCCAATTTCTTTTTGAATTGTAGTTTGCTGTATATATGGTTTTTACACTATGTCGATGATATCCAGACAATAGCTTTATGAGATGAAAATTAATAATATCATCCAAATCAATTGTTCAGCAATGAAATGTAAAATCGTGACAGTTTGTCCGGACGACAATAATCATCACACATTGACTTCGTTACCTTATGACACTTACGTAGGTATGGGCCAATGTGGTAAATTTTCCAATAGTAAACGATGCCAAAAAAGATTGAGATTCAGACAATTACTATTATGCTATATGTCTTCTTCCAAACACCATATAGATACGACTTCTTCACTTTTGTATTGCCATTATAACATCTGTAAAAACAGTTATTCTCCACAGTGGAAAAGACTGAGAGTTATCCACACCGAAAGTGGACAAGAAAGAAACTGCACGTGTTAAAGATATTCATGTACAGTAACAGGTTTTGTGATGACAAAAACCAAAGACTGGCAAATCTTTCCAGGAAAATAAGGAAATAACCGGAATTAAATGCATGATCAAAATCACGATGACACGTGATGTATATATATTTTCTAAGGTTCTACAGAGATAATGGAGCACTGGTTACAAAATCTCGATCAGTTACGTCTTTATAGCTATGACATCTCCTAAAGAACTGATATTTAGTGGTAAAAATTTACCAATAGCCGGAATAACAGTACAAACGTACATGCAGACGACTGGAACGCAGACTTTAACACCTGCCGGGTGAAAAAAAGAGGGAAGCGCAGTAAACTCGTTAGCGTCTGAGATCTGTAGTTTATTTACAAATTTGGTTATCTATATCATAGCAAAGGCTTTGCCCAGATTATTTGGAAACATCGTAAAAAGGCTGTTCCACTTATTCATTGTCGTCGACTCGTTCGGTTTGAAACTGAAACTTTTCCCTAAAACTTTACATTTGAAACTATTCATTAATAATGAAAGTATTACACCCGGTAAGATAAAATTTGTCTTGTGTTGTTTGCATGACGGAAAGATTTTAATTTTGTCTACGATCATTTTTTTTCAATAGTTTAACGTCATATTTGCGAATATAATAAGCGAGCTAATTGAAGATCTCCTTTTCAGAGGCAGTGGAAACTTTATGAAGGAATTTTTCATAAATAATAATAATAATAATAATAATAATAATAATAATAATAATAATAATAATAATAATAATAATAATAATAATAATAATAATAATAATAATAATAATAATAATATAATAATAAAGTATTGGAAAACACTTGAGAGATTTTCCTCCGCTTCCGAGATTGGATTTCATATCTGGATTTCTGGAAACGATTCCTGTATAATTAAATTGGAATTCAACAATCTTTCTTACATCGATTCCTGTAATTACTTTTTATGAAATTTTAGTTTTATTTTAATTATCCATCCTCATTATATAATAATTTGTGATAGCCCATTGAGGAGAGGTTCTTCGCCATTTGGCATCCATGGGGACGTCGTAACAAGTGATTTTGCTATGAGTTTTTCATTTTGATTTAAGAAATTTTGACTTTCTTTAAGCACTGGGGGAGTTTCATTCATTTAGCGCCTAAGGCAGTGAAAAGAGGGAGTTGGAGAGCAAGATAAAGACACTGAAAATGAAGGAGATGAACCATAAAGATCTGAGAGTGAAACTACAAATGGACAAAGAAGCAATGGTTAGAGGGGATGGAGAGCAATATTTTAGACAAGAAGGTGGGATGTAGGTAGAGTGACAGGCTAGACCCTGCAAACTATCTTGAGTATATAATGAACCACGTGAAGTGCACTGACGACATTAAGTCCCCCACGGAGGTGATACCAGGTGTTCGACAGAGTCAGGGAATTCAATCTTGGAAAGGTAATTTATGACTGTTTTATAGGTCTAGCAAGAGATGTACTGTAAGAAATCTTTTAACCGGAAAGCTCTTTGAATATGATCCATGTATTATCGAAAACATCAGAAAAAGTTAACAATGCATCATCAGGCAAATATTAGGTATTACATCAGTATCGAATAAGAAAAAGCACAAAACTAAAAGTAATTTCCGGAGAAGAAACTCTCTTTTCATGAATCCGACTTAAAGTCAATAAAATGATAGCAGTAAGTATATAAGTGTGTTTTTAATAAGTGTATGAGTGTAAATGCCTGTATTTTAAGTCAAATAAATTTATTGTTAAATTGCACAATCCTGATTAAAATCTTTGCAACTAACTTCCAGAAGTGTGATAGCAATTTGGCTGAAACTACTCTAGAATATCTGAATTATTTTATGGTTATCGCTTTATAACACTTCCACAAGTCTAACTCATATCTCTACCATCTACTATTTGTATTTTCCGTCATCATTGTGCATATTTTCTCTTTCGATTTTTTTCCTCAACACAACTTTTCCTATGATTTATTTTTATAAACTGAAGTCTTTATTGACACGAAAATGTCTAAATTTCCATTTCAAACATTTGAAGTTTACACACAATCCCATCATTACTCATACCATGTTCTCAGATCCCTATGGCCCGCAGTCATCTGAAACCACACCTCGGAATCAGCGGTCGCCAACCTTTGGAACTTCATGGACCACTAATGTATAATTCTAAATTTGGCGGGCCACTAATATAAATAAATAAAGGATACGTTTATATAATAATAATCAGAAAACTTTTATTTTAGTAATATTAAATACACCCATTAATAAAAAAATTTTATAGTTTAGATATAAAAAAAAGGAGTAAGAAAACATAAAAATTGAAATGATGTCCCAATTTTTCTACGCACCATCAAATTTTTTTCACGGACCACCGGTTGGCGACCGCTGCTTTGATTTGCCATAATCATCCTTCGAAACGCTTATTCTATCCTAGATTCTCACTATTTCCCTGTGCGTAAACACAGAAAGTGTCAGCCCAATGCTAGCTACTCTATCCCTCAGATAGAGTAGCTAGCAGGTTTTTCCCTGGGAACAGGGGAAATCATGTCAACTAAGCCCTTATAAACTGTCGGTCCCCCTCTTTTCGATTGATTCCTCTATGGTTTCCGCCGACACTATTACCAGTGTTATCAAAATTCTTCTAAGATAAAATATTAATCATACTAAGACGGAAATAAAAAACATACATAACCCTTTCCTTGATGCAAACTGCTGTTATAATCTGCGGCAACTTCAAATAAAAAAAAAAAAAAAGTGGACAATAATTTTAAATGTTAATTTTCATTAGATATAGATTTTACTTTATGAGATAAATCAAGTAAACAAACAGATGCATTAGCAAATAATGTCCGCTTTACATGTGTCAACTTTGTTCATGTGCACAACCGAAACACAATTTTCCTACAGATTTCTCACTCTGTAATTCTAATTAAAACAAGTCAATCGAATAACTCAAATATGGTTGTACACGTTTTTTTTGGGAATAATTTTAGTCTAGACGTCTGTATATGCCTAAATTGTTAGTTATTTTAAGAATAGTCCTTGTGTTGTGAAAGCAAGTAAATTAATTTCTGAAATTGTTTACCAGTGCGAAATTACAGCTTATTTTTTCTTATAGATATGGTTCTTGATTACATATATATTATAAAAAAAAAAAATATTGGTAATGCGTGAGAAGGCGACTAGATTTTGTGTGTGTGTGTTGATGGTTGACGTTGAACCTTTAGCTTTCAGAATATTATGAGTCTTGTTAGAATTCCAGGGAACTAATTGGGCCACCTGCTCCGCTTCTTTTTGTTTTATGAACAGTTTCTTTCACTTTATTTTTCAAATACTCCCACTTACCTGGTCACTTTCCTCCAAAAAGAGACTTTTATATTGAGATTCAATGGACATTTAAAAAGAAATAGGATTTATGATAGTTTTTCCGTGTCATCCTTATCATATCCTTGAAAAGCAAGGGAAATATAACTATTTTCGGTTCGATACAGACCTTTGATGGGAGTGCTTTCAGTTTAAAGAGAATTATGGCGGTATGTTGCACAATTATATTTAAAGGTAAGGCTCAACTGCTTCATTTCTTATTCTCAATACAGGAATTGAAGCTATAATATTACACGTCCTCACTGGTTGTGAACGGGGATTCCATGAACTAAGTCAGGCAATAGGAATGCAGTGCATAAAAAGATGGAAAACCCCATTTTTCGAGAGACCGAGTCATCTTCAAATATAAACTCATTACCTTGATGAAATTCCAATCGAGTAATTATTTGCAGTTAAGAGGCGAGAGTGGAAGAGCCAAAAAGTATTAAACTCATATTTTCTACTTCCCATTAATGAGACCTACTAATGGGGAAATGCAGTTTGTAACTTTATAGTGTATGAACTTGAAAATTTTTATTTGATTTTTTCTCTATTTTTATGGAACGAGTATTTTAGTGGGCATTGTATGAACTCTAACTCTTCGGTGAATGGAGAATCGCGCTGTCTCTTCAGGATGATTAGAAAAAGTTAGAAAAAATTTTGTTTTCTTTAAAACTAAAACGGAAGACTCACATGCAGTAAAACTGTCCAGTTTTTTCATTTGAAAAACAGAGGAAATACAGGCTAAAAGGTTTCTGGACTTAACTTCTCCCTTTAATTTTTTCTCAGTTCTCTCTCTCTCTCTCTCTCTCTCTCTCTCTCTCTCTCTCTCTCTCTCTCTGTAAACGTTCAGTTTATAAAATATAAGCATCATATGTATTGCAAGCATCGACCTTAAGAAAAGTTATAAGTTTCGATAGTCAGTTCGATTACTATGAAAATACTGATCGGCACCGAAAGCCAATATATAAGATTTTAGCAAACGTATATTTCTATTTTGGATGATAATTTATAGAAAGTAAAATGAGAATAAAAAGGTTAAATTTTACTGAAAGCTAAAGCTTACTGAACAATAATTGAAAATGAAAATAATACAGGTTAACTAAAAATTAAAAAATCCACTATTATAATAAATCCAAGGAGGAATTCTGGATCTTGTTTTTGTCCTCCCCCTGTGACAGTAGGTGGGAGACATGACATCCGCCCTCCTCCTGAACATGTTTGTCCACCGGGTAGGGGCGGGGTAGCCGGGGGATCAGGAGGGTAAGGGACACATGACACATCCACCCTCCTCCAAACCTATTGTCTGGCTTGGATGGGGCTGGGTAGGCAGGGGATCAGGAGGGTAGTGGAGTCATGACACATCCACCCTGCTCCTGCAGACCTGTTTGTCTGGCCCTGTTGGGGCTGGGTAGGTAAAAGATGGGGAGGGTAAGGTAATAAGAGAGTACAGATTATATAAACATACTCAAGCTAGCCATATGAGCCGTATACCATGGCGCCAATAGAGACATTTGGGACACGATTTTCCACATGATTGACGAATGGCGTCATTTTGTTTACATACTGTGATCAGAAGGTATATTTTGGTTACGACTTATGTGGCCAGACGTTATTTTTGTGGATCACATTTGAATTTACTAAAAACATGCCTGTTAAAATGAATATTATAGTTGCAATTTTTAAGAAATACTAATGTATTGAGTTTGTAGTGCTGCCCAGCATTCATGGTGTAAAGAGAATGTCTTGGATGCATGACATTAAGAGAAAATATCCCGGATGTAAGGTATGAAGTTCAAGCCCAGAATGCATGGTGTGAAATTGAAAATTCTCTAGATACATAGTAAAAAGGCAAAAACTTGTACTCATGGTATAAAGAGAAAATCGTGAATGCATGAGTTTTACATTCGTGACGTCACTTCCTCATCCTTGATGATGGCATTAGATTACAACTGCATCGTTGCTTTGGTGGTACGAAACCTCTTATGGGAAAATTTAGAGTAGAGTATCTTTGCGTACTCTATAGTATCTTTGGTAAGGGAGACATGACACATCCATAGTCCTCCTGCAAACTTGTTTGTCATCCCTGGGTGGGGCTGGGTATGCAGGGTATAGAGCGGTAGGGGGGACATGACACATCCACCCTCCTTGTGCAAACCGGTTTGTCTGGCCTGGGTGGGGCTAGGTAGGTAGGGGATTGGGAGGGTAGGGGAGGTATGACACCATCCACCCTCCTTGGTGCAAAACTGGTTTGTCTCTCCTAGGAGGGGCTAGGTAGGTAGGGGAATGGGAGTGTAGGGAAAAACATGACACACTTAACCTGTTTGTCCGGCCCAGGTGGAGCTGGGTAGGTAGAGGATCAGGAAGGTAGGGGTGACATGACACATCCACCCTCTTCCTGGAAACCTGTTCGTCCAACCTAGGTTTGGGCTAGGTAGGTAGGGGATCAGGAGGGTAGGGGAGACATGGCGCATCCACCCTCCCCCTGCAAACCTGTTTGTCTCAAACCTGGGTGTTTGTCTAGGTTTTTTTTTTTTTTAAGTTAAAGTTTTTTTTTTTTTTTTTTAAGGGGATCAGGAGGGTAGGGGAGACATGCCACATCCATCCTCCTCATGAAACCTGTTTGTCTGGGCGGGGTGGGGTTGAGTAGGTATGAGATCAGGAGAGTAGGGGAGACATGACACATCTACCCTCCTTCTGCAAAACTGTTTGTCAACCCTGTGGGGGTGGGGGGCTGGGTAAGTAGGGGATCAGGAGGGTAAGGGAGACATTCCACATCCACCCTCCTCCTGCAATCCGGTTTATCTGCCTTCGGTGGGGCTGGCAAGTTAGGGGATTGGGAGGGTACTGAAGACATAACACATCCACTCTTCTCTGGAAAATCTGTTTGTCCACCCCAGGTGTGGATGGTTAGGTAAGGGATCGAGAAGGTAAAGGAGACATTACCCATCCACCCTCCTTCTGAAAACCTGGGTGTCCATCCTGGGTAGGTGTTTGGTATGTATGAGATCGGGAGGGTATGAGGGATATAATACTTCCACCCTCCTCCTGAAAACCTGTTTGTCCACCCTGGGTGAGGCTGGATAGGGATGGGATCAGGAGGGTATGGGATACATGCACATCCACCCTACTCCTGAATACCTGTTTGTCTGCCCTGGGTATGGCCGGGTAGGTAGAGGATCGGGAGGGTAGGGGAAACATGACGGGCAGTGATGGGTTCCAGCTCAGCGTAGCATAAGCCATCAAGCTGAATAATTGTCTTACTGTGATAAAGCTGAAAACTGACAACAAAGCCTTTCAGTCGAGGAGACTGACGCAGCTATCACTGGAATATGGAGGGACCTACAGAGACTCGGGATACTTCGGTGATAGGTCGTTTTCATTTCGGTCCCTCTCTCAAACTAAGAGGAATTGATGCATTGGTATTCTTATAATTATCTTTTAGCGTAAATAACGATGGGAACAATGAAAACAACAATGTTCTTTCTAGTTTTTCAACTTCCGTCAATAATACAATTTATTGATTTTACTCTAGATTTAGTGAACAACAATTAAATCCCGATTATGAAAGATTTTTAGTACAAATTTATATTTATGTTGTAAGCAATATATTTAGATTTTCAAACAATTTAAAATAGTTAACGAATAAGAGCTTTACATTTAATAAAGCAGACATGAAACATCGAACATCACGTCATAATGAGGAGATACTCGATGTTTTCTTTGTATTTGAAATAAATGGGCGTAGTAATTATATCAGTGCAATATTGACTTTCTATATCTTACGATTAAAGATCGCTCATTTGGGGAACAACGAATACGATCGGTCGATGGCCATTTTTTTCCAATCATGTGAACATAACATGTTTTCACAAATCCCTATATTTAAAAAGGTAGGAAAGTTTTTGTGTTTTTGGGGATTTTATTTTTAACTACTGTCTTAGAATAGTTAATTCTGATGTTGTCTTTTATACAATTATTATATAAAAAAACGAAAACAATCTCTTGATGCATAAGCTTATCTATTTATTCACTATTCTTCATCAGTCTTATTTAAAACATCGAATAAACAGTTGTTTTTAAGGTTCTGTTTCTTTGTGTTATGATATACAAAACATATACGAAATACAAGTGGAAATTCCAAATTATTGTACTGTAAAAACTGTGCTTAATGTACAAAAAAAATGTGAATAAGCTAATCCTTTCTGCGGAAAGCATAAGGCATAGAATTATGCATAATACTCGTAAAGAGGACTACTCGTAATATTTGCAGAAAATAATCCGTGGTAATGATTTATTCTCATTTTCATGTTTTGGGAATAGTCATGCCGGGTACATAAATATGTGGCGAAATCTGTATCCTCCCATTACGAAGCGTTGGTGTTCATAATACAAATCCTTACTGCTAATGATACTTAAGAATTCATATTAGGTCAAATAAATATTTATAAATGGTTATGTTTTCCATGTTTCCTTGTGATATTTGATATTTTGAAATTTGCGGGGTATGCTGTTGTTGGAAGAGGTAGGCTACTACTAAATAGTTCTGTGATATTTTTTTTTTAAATATATTTTTCATATGTTGCGGTGGGACTTTTATTTTGATATTAGATTGTATCGTGTCAACTTGATCGTCTTACATCACAACTACAGTCTGTAATAATTTTTTTTCAGAATTACAGCTTACTCGTTTCATTCTATAATTCGGATAAAGTAGGTGGAATTATGTGCGGCAGGCAATAACAGACGGCGCCTGATCAGGTACAGAGCTAAATGTTCTTTTGAAGTTCTATGACTTTTCCTATGGCAATGATATCAGTTGATCATCCAGGGCAATATTGCAGTTATAATTACAAGAAAATTATACAAAATCATATATCATAAATTATAAGACGTTTATGGTGTACTTGAATTACAGAATTGTATGTTTAGCTTTAGTGTAGAAAACACTGATATGACAGGTGTATGTCATCTTCAAGACTAATGGAGATAAGGTGTCGCCT
>NC_061087.1:71080118-71090118 GCF_015104395.2 Macrobrachium nipponense | reverse complement strand
TTGAATTGCAATTGGATTTCTAAATAAATAAAATGGGGTAAGTTGCCTGAAACAAATTAGACTTATATTTTGTGTATCTATCTAATAAAACTACTGAAGTGCAAACCCTATTCCGTAAACGGTCTATTCTGAACAACACACCAATATCTTCTAATGCATTCAATTCAAGTTACTTACCCTAGGTACTTTTTTCTCTAACAACATGTAATGTGAAGTACAGTTGGGGGAAATGTATTAAGCCCCTTTACTTTGAAGACTCCTACCTAACGCAATAATCAAGACGTAAAATCGATGAAAATCGTGAAAAGAAATGAAAATGAGGGTACGAATATCTCAAGATTGAATCCAGACCACAATATATCTCTCCCTTGACAGCAAACTTTACAAAGGTTCACCAAAGGACTCTGCAGGATGCCTGATGAAAGGGCTTGGAAGACGAGAAAATTAAAAGGAGGTACGGAGGGCAAACGGAAAAATAAGATGGAGAAATGAATGTTGACAAAGGAGTGTTGCAGGATTTGTGCAACAACAACTGAAAATTAATTAGGAGAGTTAGGAATCGAAGGTGAGAAAATAAGAAGAGTAGTCTAGGTGAAGAGTAACAAAAATAAAAGTTGAGATAGACATTTTTGTACAGTTAGAATATAATAAAACATATGGAGAAAAATATGGAGACAGCTAGAATTGGACACAGATTTTGTTTATTTGAAAGGATAGGCCTGAGATATTTGAGATGGTCTGATAATATATTATGAAGAATAAAAGGGGGTGATAGTGTTGTTAAAAGTGTGCATAAATGGGAGGAGATAAAAGTAAGAATAGATGAAGATCTTGAACTTACTGTATATAAGGGGAGCAAGAGGCACTAGAGAGTAATTCCCTTATCTGCTTTTTCCTTAATCAATCACCTGTAAAATGAAACGGTTTAACGTTGAAAAAATATGTAGTATGTAGTTTCAAGGATTAACATTCGTTCTGATTTTTTTTGTCCTTAGCCTCTGAATTTAGATTTAGTTAAGTTCTCTTACTAAGAGTTACAGAAATAATGCTTCTATATTAATATAATAAGAGTTTTTGGTAGTAAGAAAAGCACTATGTAGTGAGCAGAGTTTGAACAAGCAAGCGGGCTATATAAAAAACTACAGTAAGTTGAAACTTCTGAAGACATGGCAACAATGAACTCATCCTTATTAATGCAACAGTTTATTTGTGTGTGTGTGTGTGTGTGTGTGTGTGTGTGTGTTTGAGTGCACCTGTGCATTGAAAAACGCTTACTGGATAAGTGGGACATAAATAAAGCACATTAATACCCAAATAAGTGAAAATGGCTTTTTGAATAAACTTCAGAAAACAAAACAGACCTACTCATTCCAAGAGACAAAATAGAAGTGCTGGGATTCAGTTCCAGTTACGTTTAAAACGGAGAGTTTTGACCCCCGTTTAAAACTTTCCTGTTGCTTATAGTAAAGTACTCTGTGCATATACCATGTTTTCCGCCGCATAATCGTAAGAGGGTGCCTACAATAACCAGTAACGCTTGCTGTTCATTGCCTTTTTCCTCTCTCTTTACCTCTTTTGCCCTTCATCCTTTCTTTGGCGACTGAGAACAGAGTGATACTTATATTCCACAGGTCGATTTTATGGGAGAAGTAGCTTTAATACTCCTCCTCCAAAGAGTCTGTGATTCGGGTAATGGCCTCCGTTCTCGAGAACACGAAGGCACTTTCCCGCGACCATAAATACTCTACCCTGTCATACGTTTTATGTCTTCCAACTCCAGGGCAAATCGTCTCATATGCAAGCTCGACTAGAGTTTATAATACATACTGGTATAAAAAAACACAGTTAAGAAACTATCGTGTCTTTGATATTTTGCAAAGAAGATTTAGCGACTATTGCGGTTGCCATGGTGCTAATATAGTAGTTCTAAGGACTTGATGGGGAAAATATCCAAACATTAAAATTAAGATTATATTAAATTCATGATGGCATCAATGTTATTTACAGACAAGAAGAATGGTTTCTTTGTTTTATTATTGGTTTTCCTTATTAATTTAAATCTTCTGTCATTTATTACTCAAGAAAGCCGCATCTGCATTGACAATTTCTTTGTATCAGCATCCACATTTGCATTAGCGTCCGCAATTTGAGAATATCACCCCTTGCTCAATGTTCAATAGTTCATCCTCATACATTGTAGCTTATAGTAGGTTTTTTTTTTTTTTGTTGAAAGTTGGCTTTTTCGTTTCATTATACAGATACCATGATACACAATTTCATATTTCATGCAGTATATACCTACTTTTAACTAACTCTGTTATAGCATATTCGTTTAAAGCATATTTGTTTAAGTAATTTCGTGTCATTTACAGCAGTTGTAATCATAAAGGCGGGGTATTACATATTTTAGGAAACTCTCTCTCTCTCTCTCTCTCTCTCTCTCTCTCTCTCTCTCTCTCTCTCTCTCTCTCTCTCTCTCTCTCTCTCCAATGCGAACAATGGCTTTAAGTTTGTTACCCATATCATGCAATTGATCATGAAATAACCGTGTGCTAAGACAACTAAAACGTTCGTGTATTAACTGTCAGTGAATTGTATTTTCCCATCAACAGCATCTTGCTAGTTGCAAAATTGCAAGCTGCAACATTTTTGCAAAATAAGGCCTACCAAATAAATCGTGGAGAAAAGATAAAGCATCTGTTCCAAAGTTACCAGTTTATCGTAGTAGCTAAATCTATAGAGGTCAAGTTTGCAGATTTTATAAGAGGAACGTATTCCTTCTTTATTGTGGAAATGTAGTATTACTGTTCACCTGATACTTTAATTTGTATATTCGGGACGCTAAACACGCGAAGCAGTCCCATATATATATATATATATATATATATATATATATATATATATATATATATATATATATATATATATATATATCTGTGTGTATATATATATATATATACACACACACACACACACACACACACACATATATATATATATATATATATATATATATATATATATATATATATATATATATATATATTGTGACGAAGGGCCAAGTATCTGGTTACTACACTTACCATTCATTAATTGATACCTCACAAAAACCAGACACCTGAACCCTTATCACAGGTACTAAACGACTGAATACTCTAAAGGCAACAGTGATCCCTTAACAACTTACCAATATTGCAGAAAATCAGACTAAGTTCATCAAAACAGGTGTGAGGTAATCGTGTAAGTAATTAAATTAATCAAAGGGCATCACTCCATCAACAACTTTAAAAGTCTAGGTATTTCCCTGATTTCAGAAGTCTAAGTACTTCCCTGGTTCTAAGTCACTTCAAGTTAATGAAGGAAAACAGATCAATTACCACTCTATGTTTCTACCTAACATCAATATAATTATATACTGGTATAAAATCAAGAAAACACTTATAAAAATTTTAAATACAAAAATTTATTATTAAATTCTAAATTTATAAGTGAAATTCACCATATCAGGGAGGGAAAATTAGTGTTACTTGAAAAACAAAGTAAAGTTTAATTAATTCTTGAAATCAATTAAGTAAAATTAAATTAAAATTAATTTATCACAAAATTCAAGAAAATTAATTCAATCAAAATTCAAAAGTGTTAGGCTAAACAACAACAAAACTTGAAAAGAATTCTAAGTAAATGCAAATTAATTCATAAGTTTTAATTTAATTAAATGTGCAATGATTAAGCAATGAAAATAAATAAGTCAGTTAAATTGTGAATGCAAATGAAAATACAGAAAAATGTGGACTATCAAAATTTGCAAAAAGTATTAATCACACAGAATATAAAATAAAAAGGCACACTTCAATAAGAAAATGAACAAATGCACAAAAATGAAACAAACGCAAAACATAAAAATTTGCAATGTGTAAAAACGTAAATAGTTTCTCTCTCAAACCACTGTAACCATCAGTTATTAGTTTTTACTAAACCACTGTTCCGTTCAGTTATTAGTTGTTACCTAACCACTGTTCCTATCAGTTATTAGTTGCAACTAATAAAAATATAACACACTTTACCTTTTTGGTATACCAACTTCTTTCTTTGCTGCAGGCTTGTTTCACACTTTCACAAAACCAGGCGCCGTTACAACAACAATGTTTGTTCAGATTCCACAAACAACACTAAATACTACTAAATGAACTCTAAGAAACATCAAATCTGAAATTTACAAATACGAGTGACCATTCAAATAAGTACGAAATCGTTACGTTACTTTTAAATCAAAAGTGCTATGTGATGGAGAGTGAGAGAGAGAGATAGAGAGAGAGAGATGAGGAGAGAGAGACGGAGGAGATTGTGAAACGGTTTGAGTCTTTTAGCCCGAATGAAAAACTTCTCCCTTACGGAAGCTGGACAAGGGAGACACAAAACGTGTTGGGCAATAATGCTTCCAGAAACTTCCAAATCTTACACAACTTTACATACAAAATGTGTAATCTGCAACGTGTCTTTGACAAAGACATACATGTACAAGACGATTTCTGCTCAACAGACACGTACCCGATCGAAACGGAGGTTGAGCAATAATTAAGATTGACATGTTTTGATAACAACACGAAGGCTCCAGCTCTCTTATCAAACGTGTTGACAGATTAGGAAAGCAAATGGAGATCTTGGAGTTCCTCTAATCTCACAGTACTGACATAATAGGGAAAACAATTGTAGTTTCGAATCAACAAAGAAAATCTCTCTCTTTCTACATTCTATGTTATATATTCTTTTTATATTATGTTATGTGAAATCTGAACACACATTTAAAACATCCTATCTCTAAGCTATCTAGGAATCTGAAAATGTTGCCAAAATCTCATATACAATATTTTATACAGTCAAAGAGGGGAAATACATATGTATTTTGAAAGTAGGAATATATAATATATATATATATATATAATCTATATATATATATATATATATATAAATAAATAATAAATATAAATATGCGTATGTATATGTATATGAATATATATATATTATATATATATATATAGATATATATATATATATATATATATATATATATATATATATATATATATATATATATGCTACTGCTTCGCGTGTTTAGCGTCCCGAATATAACAAATTAAAGTATCAGGAAAACAGTAGTACTACATTTCCACACGATAAAGAAGGAATATGTTTGCAAACTTGTACATGATTATTTTTTCACGGAACAGATGCTTTATCTTCCCTCCACGGATTTATTTGGCAGGGCCTTATTTGCTAAAGTGTTGCAGCTTGCAATTTTGCAACTAGCAAGATGCTGTTGATGGGAAAATACAATTCACTGAAAATATAAAGTATTTTATATAAATATCAAAAACAGTGATATAATCTAGACAGCTATCCTTATTATCATACAGATAATGACAGAAACTGTTTGCATGCACAGTATATGTAAATACAATCATCCTACAGTCAAATTTGTCCCTATTTTTGTTCCTAAATTTTATCCCGGGATTTACCGGGGATATGCAAAAATATCCCGGGATTATTAAACCTTGAAAAATTGTCCGGGATCACTAGGCTGTTTCTGTCTCACTACTGATTTTATTCGTTAAGATATGAAATTAGTTATTTTCTAGGGAGGCGTAAGGCGCTATTTCAATTTCAATATATATATATATATATATATATATATATATATATATTATATATATATATATATATATATATATATATATATATATATATATATATATATAATAAATGCCAAAATACGGCCGAGATTACTTTTAATGCTATTTTCTCATAGAAGAAAAACGGTAAAGATTTTTGACAAGTACAACTCTGAAGTCAAAATAGCTCCTTGAAGTCAACGAATTCATAGCTTAACGAATAAAGTTAGCAGTGAAACAGAGGTATTGTCCTTCCCTGATGGTGTGAAACATTGTGCTATGATACAAGATGAAATATCTAATGCCCTTCACAGTTTTTAGATATAGGATCATTTCAGAGACTCTTTCATTGGAATGTATAGTACAATAAAGTGGAAAATCTAAAATGTTTTCTCTACATTTCTAAAATAAAATTCAGTGGGTGGACCTAATAATACACGAGCTAAACCCTTCATAAAAGCTATTATTAATTCATGTTCTCGCGCTATAAGTTTATTTATATAAAAAGAATTCTCGAAATCAAAGGACTGATTTTCCGTACACCATCATTGATCCAGTGGCATCACTTTCAAAAATCTTCATCATTGATATCAAATAGTAGAGTCGCTGGATGAACAATTAACATTCAGATTTGGAGACTCAGACATCGATTGATGTGTAGATTAAAAATTCTATACTTATTAATCTTACGGGCACGTCATATTAAAACATTTTTATGAACTTTCATCATTGTAACTATCGAAAATTGTAGATCAATAAATTCTATATGATAATATCTTATTTCATGGTCCTTAATACAATTACCTTGTTTTTACATTGGTTATTTTTCTCTGATAAAATGTCTAAATAAATCCTTTTAGGTGATATTTATTACAAATCATGTTATGAAACTTTAGAGATTTTATGTTCAGGAAAAAAAAAAAAAAAAAAAAAAAAAAAAAAAAGGTATGTCGTTTCAAATCATAAAATGTAAATAGATCGACAGCCACATTTTTGCACTGTTGCCTTTACAGTGTGTTTGGAAAGATGTTTTCACATTTTCTTAAATGGTGCAATTCAACATTTTTTTTCTTCGCGTTCACTGAGGCCTCACCAATGGAAGCAGTGAGGAGATTTGGAGCCAAAAGCGACTGCTCCCTTTATTTGCATAAGAGTAGGAAAGACGATTTCTTTTCATTTGGCGTCATGTCCAGTTTTAAATGATGGTTTTCGTTTTCAGTGGAGCTTGCTGGTCAGTAATAAAATATGTAAGTTTTAGTTCCTGGAACCCAACCGTTATCGCAAGAGAAAATCAATGTAAAAGGAAAAAGTCGGGGATGAGCTCCCCGGGAAGCTATTGGCCCTCGTCTAGCGGACATCCATCTTATTGATTAGTAGAATCTCCAGATTCTGAACGTTTGTGGAATAAATATTGCAAACGGAGAATTAACGGGTGTTACTAGACTACTGAGTGGAGAGCTAATGTCTCTTGATGATATAAGAGAGTAGCTTTGAAGAAGAGAGAGAGAGGAGAGCAAGGCGGTTTGGCAGCGAAGAGAAGGAAGATCTTTTGAATATGTGAAGAAAGTCATTCACACCATAATAAATTGTTCTTAAAACAAATCAAAGTAAAAAAAAAGAAAAATTGACGGGGCTAATATGATTCTTAGAATGGCCGCAATTGAAAAGTGAAATGAAGAAAAATTGAGCTTATTGAATCAGAGTTTGTTCCCCAAGATGATTTAATCCTACTCCATATTTTAATCCTATTGTAACGGTTTCAGAAGTTGTTCCTCGCTGTCTTTAGCCCAGTTGTTTATAATATACAAACAACAACGTTTCTAAACGTCATTCACAATTTACTTGAATTCTTACGTACAAACATCACCCATATGTAATTTTCGTCCTAGACTTATGCATTTCCATCCATAGAGATAATTAGTACACAGCCATTGAGATTTCACAAAACCTTGACTTTAACTGTTTTGTTTTACACCTAACTAATCACTCACCCTTTTTTTCTATATATACTATGCTTAACTTCTATTTTCAAAACAGTCAGTTTACTTATAACAGTTTATCATCAATACCATGTAACCGGATCACACACCACACTGAGTTTATCGACTTTATCGCTAGGTTTTGCTCGGTCCAGGTTCATCACATAACCCCTTCACAGTTACTTTTAACCTTTTAAGAAAGTTTCATAAAGTGTTTAATACATGATGCCCTTTTCCTATTAAAGAACGCGATGCACCTCTCTACTAATATATATATATATATATATATATATATATATATATATATATATATATATATATATATATATATATATATATGTGTGTGTGTGTGTGTGTGTGTGTGTGAGTGTGCGTGTGTGTGTGTATGTATGTATGTATGTAGTGGTGGCATGTATATATATATATATATTCTATATTATATATATATATATAATATATATATATATATATATATATATATGAACTGCATAAAAGTCACTTATATCAACTGAAAGTCACGCATATGGGAAAATCCAGGCAGCCACGAAATGCTAAACTTTTATTTCATGGTTCCATGATATTTCAGCATAATTATTTGCATTTCGCTCTAGAGATGTTAAGAAATTTTTTGATACTCTTAATAGTTGGGGTGAAGATCCAGAAAACTTCCTCCCTTTGTTTAAAAAAAAAAGAATTCTGGCGTATTGTGTCCCAAAATTGGTAGATTCTATAGATTTCTATGTCGACGTAATACATTAGCAGATGAACGTAAGCTTAGCAATACAGTGCATATTCCAGGGAATGGCCTATCTGCAGACTACAGCAACTACAGGCTAATTTCTGTTCTCCCTGTGCTCTCCAGAGTTGCAGAAAAACTTAATTACAAACAGCTATATAACTATATGGAATCTATAGGTTTGTTTGTTGATAGTCAAAATGCATATCGGAAGCAGTTACTTACCTGTGATGCTCTCTTAGGTTAGACATGCCATTTGTAAGAGAACCTTGACAAAGGTTTTGAGTATAGAGTAATACAAATAGATTTTCGTGTTTTTACGTTGCATGGAACCAGTGGTTATTCAGCAACGGGACCAATGGCTTCACGCGACTTCCGACCACGTCGAGAATGAACTTCTATCACCAGAAATACATATCTCCCCCTCAATGGAATGCCCGAGAATTGAACTCACGGTCACTGAAGTGGGACGCCATCATCATACCAACCACACCACTGAGGCGATAATGGGATCTTTAGCGAACCAAGAACTATTGTATCTTGAGTTCCACAGGGATGTGTTCTTGGCCAATTGTTATTTTTTGAGTATACAAGTGACACGGTGGTTGGTCTGGAAAACAGAATCGTTTTATATGCAGATGATTTATACTTGTGGGTGTCGTAAAGCCTCCACGTATGAGTACAAATGCACTAAAACCAGTTCAGTTGTTTTTTTCACTGTTATAAATATATGAGGTCTTTCGTACAATATCTAACTTTCACGCGGCATTTGCTGACATTTTCATTAGATGTTTCTCAAAAGTTAGATGTGAGTCAAAAGTTACAACTAAAATCGCTAAAGTTACACATTCATTCAAGAAAGTCCCATCCACCTGAAATGAAGGTCGGGGTGAGAAGTCTGCTCTACGTGATTTGCTAATCAAGAGTGTTTTCGTCTTACTGGAGTTCAGCCTCATACAACACCGACTAAACTTATCTGCTCCATCATCCTGTCCCGATTGACACTAAGCGCAGCTTCATTAAGCTGCGCTTCATTTCAGGTGGATGGACTTTCTTGAATGAATGTGAAACTGTAACGATTTTAGTGAATAAATTTTGACTCACATCTAACTTTTGAGAAAACATCTAATGAAAATGTCAGCAAATGCCGAGCGAAAGTTAGATACTGTACGAAAGACCTCGTATATTTATAACATTGACAAAACAGTCGAACTGGTTTTAGGTCATTTGTCCTTCCTTTACTAGAATACTGTTCTCCGGTGTGGATGTCTGCTTCTACCAGCGATTTCACTCTTTGAGTGGTTCGTGGTGTCAGGTTACTGTTTCCTAATATTAGCAGTTATAACTTGGACATCGGCGGAGGGTCTCTTCTTTGTAAAGTTTTTCATAAGATGTATTTTAACAGAGATCTTTCACATTCAGCTGATCCCTAATCCCCCTTTTCCTTACGAGAGCAACCAGATTAGCTGAAATGCAGCACCAGCATGCCAGTAAATGTGCTTCGCTGTCGAACTTCTCAGTTCCTGAGGTCTTTTATTCCTCACACCGTTGGAATGTGGAACAGTCTTCATGAGGACGTTGTGCAATTGGAACTTCAGGAGTTCAGCAAAAATGTA
>NC_061087.1:71072618-71075118 GCF_015104395.2 Macrobrachium nipponense | reverse complement strand
AGATGGTTGATTTTGTTGCCTCTTTTCTTGAGTTGGTACCCGGCATCCATCTTCTGCAGTACTTTTGTCATGGGAATCATGCTACTACGAAGAGTAGTGGGGACAGTGAGTCGCCCTGGAAGATCCCTCTCCTGATATTAACCTCTGCTAGTCTTATTCCAGAGCTTGTAATTATTGTATTCCAGTTGCGCATTGTATTTTTGAGGAAGCTGATGGTATTTTCCTCTGCCCCATATATTTTCAGGCATTCTATTAGCCATGTGTGTGGTATCATGTCGAGGCTTTCTTATAGTCTATCCATGCCATGCTTAGGTTGGTTTTCCTTCTCCTACTGTTCTTCATTACCATTTTGTCTATCAGGAGCTGGTCTTTTGTGCCCCTACACTTCCTTCTGCAGCCTTTCTGTTGGTGGGGGATGGTGTTTGTCTCCTCTAGGTAGTTGTATAGCCTTTCACTGATGATACCTGTTAGTAACTTCCACATTATTGGTAGCAGGTGATAGGCCTGTAGTTACTAGCTATATTCCCTTACTCTTGTCTTTTTGTACTAAGGATGTTTCTTCCTGTGGTCATCCATTTGGGTGCTTGGTGATTTGAGATACAATGCTGGAGCTGTTCTGCTATTCGTGGGTGTAGGGCCTTGAAGTTTTTGAGCCAGTATCATGGACTCATCGGGACCTGGGGCTTTCCAGTTTGGCATTTCTTTAGTTGGTGTCTGACTGTGTCTGTCGTGATCTCTGTGAATCTTTGTTTTATTCTCCCTGTTTCTTCTTCCTTGACTTCCTGGAGCCATGTTGCATGTTTGTTGTGTGATACCGGATTGCTCCATATGTTTTCCCAGAGTCTCTTACTTGGTTCGGCTTCAGGATGTCTGGGTGGTTGTCTTCCCCTCTTAGTTGGCTGTATAGTCTTTTCTGGTTGGTTCGAATAGTTTGTTCTGTTGGTATCCCTTATTCCTGTTCATGTACCGTTGGATCTTGTGTGCTTTGGCCTTAAGCCTCTGTTTTTACATCTTCTATTGTGTGTTTAGTCCCCTCTCTTGTACTTTGTATTTCTCGTTGAGTTAATCCCTGTTTTCTTGCTTCTTAGCCTTTTTCTGCCATCTCTTTCAGTTTACTCAAGTCAGATCTCATCACCATGATTTGCTTTTCCAGGCGCCTTTTCAAGGAGGTTGCTGTTTTGGTTTCTGTTGGGTTGGTTGTGACGGTGGTGTTGGTGTTTGAATCCCCATCAGTTCTGCTACTAATTCTTGCTCCTGCATATGTGAAGTTATTTGTTTCTGTGATACTGGTGGTGTGTATTGGGCCCTGCCCATTATTTCAGTTGACCTCATTGTTTTCTCCCTTAATTTCTTGGTGTTGTAGGCTTTCATGGAGGGGATCTTTGTTCTCTCTGTATCTGGCTCCATCCATTGTCTAATCTTTTCTACCCATTCCGTCCTCTCTGTTACTTCGTCGGTGTTTCTTCGTGTGTCATTGTTTGATACTTCATCCTCCCTGTCGTCTTCTGTGGCATCGTCTCTCAGTTCGTCTTTCGTGTAATTCGTTGTCGTGTGACATTTCCCTTTCCAGTTCTTCTCTTTCTGTTGGGGAGAGCCAGTTCTTTTTCTTTATGTTCCATTACTTGGTCTGCTAGCCTCTGCTCTGTTTGGGGGGTGTTATTCCTCTCATTCCAGATGTTGATCAATCTTCTTCTATATCCTCTCTACGTCGGGTTGCTTCTGATGTAGCATCTCCATATTTCCTTATTTCTTATCTTGTCCATTTCTTCCTTTTTGCCTCTGTAGCTCCAATCTCAGGCTGTTGATTACTGTCGTTGTGGTGATCAGTTGCTGGATGACGACCTCCAAGTACCTGACCGTCTTCCCCTACAATTGGGTTTGAATACCTGGTTGCCGGACGAGGCTCCTCTGTTGCCAGAGGTTCCATTTACGTCGTTGTCGTTTATTCCGTTCATTTCTTTCCATCATTGCTGAGTTTTGCTATTTAACCCATAGCTGGACCCTACCCCATCCAGGGATAGGTACTCATTTACAGCTGGAGTAGACTGAGGAAATTATGGTAAAGATCCTTTCCCAAGGAATCAACGCCGAGGAGAGCGGTCACACATCCAACGACTGACCAGCCCCAATGTTGCTTAACTTGACTTAAGTCTATTGACGACCTAACTAACTCCTCCACGGCGCCACATTATTATTATTATTATTATTATTATTATTATTATTATATTATTATTATTATTATTATTATTATTATTATTATTATTATTTATTTATTTATTTATTTTTTGGGGCCTATCACAGTCCTCCAATTCGACTGGGTGGTATTTATAGTGTGGGGTTCCGGGTTGCATCCTGCTCCTTAGGAGTCCATCACTTTTCTCACTATGTGCGCCGTTTCTAGGATCACACTCTTCTGCTTGAGTCCTGGAGCTACTTCAGCCTCTAGTTTTTCCAGATTCCTTTTCAGGGATCCTTGGGATCGTGCCTAGTGTTCCTATGA
>NC_061087.1:71070968-71072118 GCF_015104395.2 Macrobrachium nipponense | reverse complement strand
TCATAGGAACACTAGGGCACGATCCCAAGATCCCTGAAAAGGAATCTAGAAAAACTAGAGGCTGAAGTAGATCCAGGACTCAAGCAGAAGAGTGTGATCCTAGAAACGGCGCACATAGAGAAAAGGGATACCAACAGAACAAACTATTCGGAACCAACCAGAAAAGACTATACAGCCAACTAAGAGGGGAAGACAACCACCCAGAAATTCCTGAAGCCGAACCAAGTAAGAGACTCTGGGAAAAACATATGGAGCAATCCGGTATCACAACAAACATGCAACATGGCTCCAGGAAGTCAAGGAAGAAGAAACAGGGAGAATAAAAACAAAGATTCACAGAAGATCACGACAGACACAGTCAGACACCAACTAAAGAAAAATGCCAAACTGGAAGCCCCAGGTCCCGATGAAGTCCATGGATACTGGCTCAAAAACTTCAAGGCCCTACACCCACGAATAGCAGAACAGCTCCAGCATTGTATCTCAAATCACCAAGCACCCAAATGGATGACCACAGGAAGAACATCCTTAGTACAAAAGACAAGAGTAAGGGAAATATAGCTAGTAACTACAGGCCTATCACCTGCCTACCAATAATGTGGAAGTTACTAACAGGTATCATCAGTGAAAGGCTATACAACTACCTAGAGGAGACAAACACCATCCCCCACCAACAGAAAGGCTGCAGAAGGAAGTGTAGGGGCACAAAAGACCAGCTCCTGATAGACGAAATGGTAATGAAGAACAGTAGGAGAAGAAAACCAACCTAAGCATGGCATGGATAGACTATAAGAAAGCCTTCGACATGATACCACACACATGGCTAATAGAATGCCTGAAAATATATGGGGCAGAGGAAAAATACCATCAGCTTCCTCAAAAATACAATGCGCAACTGGAATACAATACTTTACAAGCTCTGGAATAAGACTAGCAGAGGTTAATATCAGGAGAGGGATCTTCCAGGGCGACTCACTGTCCCACTACTCTTCGTAGTAGCCATGATTCCCATTGACAAAAGTACTACAGAAGATGGATGCCGGGTACCAACTCAAGAAAAGAGGCAACAAAATCAACCATCTGATGTTCATGGGACGACATCAAGCTGTATGGTAAGAGCATCAAGGAAATAGATACCCTAATCCCAGAC
>NC_061087.1:71063468-71065968 GCF_015104395.2 Macrobrachium nipponense | reverse complement strand
AGCGCGAAAACCACTCGTCCAGCGAGGAAATTCTTGGTTGAAAAGAATAGTATGGTGTTCATTAGGAAGAAGTAAGATTAAGTAAGGGGAAATACGGAAAGACAGAGATCTCGCTAATTAAACAAAGAAAAAATAAGTTACTAAATTAATAATGCATTACATTTTTGCTTGAACTCCTGAAGTTCCAATTGCACAACGTCCTCATGAAGACTGTTCCACATTCCAACGGTGTGAGGAATAAAAGACCTCAGGAACTGAGAAGTTCGACAGCGAAGCACATTTACTGGCATGCTGGTGCTGCATTTCAGCTAATCTGGTTGCTCTCGTAAGGAAAAGGGGGATTAGGGATCAGCTGGAATGTGAAAGATCTCTGTTAAAATACATATTATGAAAAATTTACAAAGAAGAGACCCTCCGCCGATGCTCCAAGTTATAACTGCTAATATTAGGAAACATTAACCTGACACCACGGATCACTCAAAGAGTGAAATCGCTGGTAGAAGCAGACATCCACACCGGAGAACAGTATTCTAGTAAAGGAAAGACATATGACCTAAAACTAGTTCGACTGTTTTGTCAATGTTATAAATATACGAGGTCTTTCGTACAGTATCTAACTTTCGCTCGGCATTTGCTGACATTTTCATTAGATGTTCCTCAAAAGTTTAGATGTGAGTGAAAAGTTACCAATAAAATCGCTAAAGTTTCACAATCATTCAAGAAAGTCCCATCCATCTGAAATGAAGCGCAGCTTAATGAAGCTGCGCTTGGTCTCAATCGAGACATGGATGATGGAGCAGATAAGTTTAGTCGGTGGGGTATGAGGCTGAACTCCAGTAAGACGAAAACACTCTTGATTAGCAAATCACGTAGTGCAGACTTCTCACCCCAACCTTCATTTCAGGTGGATGGGACTTTCTTGAATGAAGTGAAATTTTAGAGGTTTAGTTGTAACATTTGACTCACATCTAACTTTTGAGAAACATGTAATGAAAGTGTCAGCAAATCCCGCGTGAAAGTTAGAAATTGTACGAAAGACCTCATATATTTATAACAGTGAAAAACATTTGTACTCATACGTGGAGGCTTTACGACACCCACAAGTATAAAATCATCAGCATATACTCCAAAAAATAACAATTGGCCAAGACACTTACCTGTGGAACTCCAGATACAATAGCTCTTGGTTCGCTAAAGATCCTATTAGCACATCAGTGGCGTGGTTGGTATAGTGTTGGCGTCCCACCTCGGTGACTGCGAGTTCTATTCTCGGGCATTCCATTAAGGGGTGAGAGATGTGTATTTCTGGTGATAGAAGTTCACTCTCGACGTGGTTCGGAAGTCATGTGAAGCCGTTGGTCTTGTTGCTGAATAAACATCAACAGCAACTCGCTGCTGCTTACCTGTAAGGAAATCTTGAAATAAGCCAAAGTTTGAATAATTACCTTATAATTTATAAAATCGAAAGCAGCACTAAAATCTAATTGAATTACTCTACACTCAAAACCTTTGCCAAGGTTCTCTTGCAAATGGCATGTCAAACCTAAGAGAGCATCACAGGTAAGTAACTGCTTCCGATATGCATTTTGACTATCAACAAACAAACCTTTAGATTCCATATAGTTATATAGTGGCTTGGAATTAAGTTTTTATGCAACTCTGGAGAGCACAGGGAGAATAGAAATTAGTCTATAGTTACTGCAGTCTGCAGCTATGCCATTCCTTGGAACAGGCACTATATTGCTAGGCATACGTTCATCCGCTAATGTATTACGTTGACATAAAGATCTATAGAATCTACCAATCTTGGGACACAACACGCAAGTATTTTTTTCTTTTTTTTTAAACAAAGGGAAGAAATTTTCTTAATCTTCACCCCAGCAATTAAGAGTATCAAGAATTTTCTTAACATCTCTAGAACGAAATGCAAATAATTATGCTGAAATATATTACGCATCCTCTAAGGTCTTGGCATGCTTGGAACCCTGAAATAAAATTTTAGCATTTCGTGGTTGCGTGTATTTTAATAGGAAAAGGGCATCATGTATTAAATACTTTATAAAACTTTCTTAAAAGGTTAAAAGTAACTGTGAAGGGTTTATGTGATGAACCTGGACCGAGCAAAACTTTGTGATAGAGTCGATAAACTCAGTGTAGTGTGTGTTCCGGTTACATGGTATTGATGATAAACTGTATGAGTAATTAACTGTTCTGATAATAGAAGTTATGCATAGTATATTTAGAAAAAGGGTGAGTGATTAGTTAGGTGTAAAAAAAAGTTAAAGACAAGGTTTTGTGAAATCCAATTGCTGTGTACTTATTATCGCTATGGATGGAAATGCAATAAGTCAAGGACGAAAATTACATATGGTTGGTACATGTACGTTAAGGATGCAAGTAAGTTGTGAATGACGTTTAGAAATGTTGTTGTTTGTATATTATAAAGAACTGGCTAAAGACAGCGAGGAACAACTTCAGAAACCGTTACAATAGGATTAAA
>NC_061087.1:71053468-71055968 GCF_015104395.2 Macrobrachium nipponense | reverse complement strand
GAAGAAATATACGGGAGAATTCTTGCATGGGTTTGAATGCATACGTAATGGCACTACATTTTTTTGGGGATATTTGTGTTCCAGAAATTGTGAGTTTTCTTGCACAATACCTTTGTTGTATTTGTGACAACTTTGTGAGAGATAGGAAACTTGGCTAAGTTTCTAGTGGCCTATGTCGTAGTGCATATGGAGAAGTCTTGGCTAAGACACTGTGAATTGGGAGTTCTGTTATAATGAGTTGTGGCACATTGGTGATTTTTTTTCTAGAATCCTAGACAGTTTTTATTTGCCGAGTTTTGCCCTTTTTCAGCAATTATGCTAAATGGAGAGAGTTTTATAGTTTTTGAGTTATTCCCTGGAGATTTGAGATATATTATTTGGAGATATAATTGGAGGTATATTATTTTGGAGTTATAATTTGAGATATAATATATTGGAGATATATTTTGGCCATTTTGATATTTGCCAATGGTGGTGAGAGCTATGTTTAGTTCACTATTTTGCAGCCATCTTTGTGCAAATGGACACACATTTTTGAGAAGATATAGGGGCAATATTTGTGAGTGTGACTTAGATGCTTTGAGTGCACATTTTTTTTGGATAGGATTTAATTTTTTTGATATTCCTTTTGGAGATATATTTTTTGGAGCTTGTTTTATTCCACATGGAGTATTGGTGAAATAGAGGTAAATATTTTTTATTTGCCGAAATAGAGGTGATTATTCTTTATTCCTGGAGTGGTGGTTTTTTATTAATATATGGCTATCAGAGAAATAAGAGGGAATATGTGGATGTGGTTATTAATCAAATAGAGGAAATATTTTTTCACCGGAGTGGTGTTCATATTAATATGGTGTCACATAATTATGTATGGAGTGGAATTAATCTTTGGCAGGTGACCTTTTTTGTGGTTATTGGGTGAGTTTTGTTTTCTCGAGCCAAGAGAAGATTTCTGTGGTTTTTTCTCTTTGATTTTGTGACTATTTGGAGGCGAGTAGCATTACTGCATTGTGGTCCTATGGAGATGTGTGCATTTTTTATGTTCACAAGTGTATTATTTTTGGAGGCATATAATTGCTGAACTACGAGGTTATTGCAGTGTCATGTGAGAGAATAGTCTTCGAGACAATTTTTTGAACACATTAGTCATATCCTGGAGTTGATTTTGTGAAAGTGCTTACTTCGTGTCAGTTAGACGTTTTTTTTTTTTTGAGAATCCTGAGTTTCTAAACTTGTGTGTCTGACTAGACATTTTTTAGCTGCTGTTTGAGCACACGTCCACAGGTGGATTTTTCTGCTGACAACGCAGCATTGAGTCCACTGTGTGCTGATTCTTTTCCTCTAGTGTGATTGATCAGAGTTTTTGCAATATCTGGAAATGTTGACAATAGCATTTCACGAAAGCGCATGTGTGAGAGTTGCTTTTTGGCCATGTCCAGTCGATGAAAAGTTGCGATGTCCAGAAATTCTGTAACTTTACATGGGGCATTTCTTGGGGAAAACTGGGGAGTTATGTATATTATACCATATACTATGTTTTTTGTGATTGGGGAAATCTACTTGTGATTATCTTTTTTTTTTCTTCCTTTTCCTATGAGAGAGAATAATTGGGAGTGAGATTAAATAGCATTTCTTTTGGACGGGAGATGTAATTTTTCCGGGGGTTGTTATTTATGTAAATGGGAGTTTCACATTAAGTTTCATTGTGATTAATTGTATGAGCAGTAAAGGGGCTTTTACTGATTTTTGTGAGTTTGCTGTAATATCAGAGCTTGAGAGAACATTTTTTTGGGTCTGGGTTTGTTACATGATTTTTTTTTTTTGCTTGGGCTCATTATGATTTTTTTCTTTTTTTTTTTTACTTGTGAGAACATTCGAGTTTGGAATGTGAGTGCAGAAGTCCGTGGAGTTGCTGTGAGTTTTTTGAGTTGTGTGTGTGCTGATGTGTGAATTTGGAGAATTGAGTTGGAGAACTTGATGTGTTTTTTTTTCTTTGAGAGTTATGATAATGACTTACGATTTAGATAGTCATGATAAAGGGAGTTAATTGGGAGACTTTCAGTTAGTATTTCTGACTTTTTGAGATCATTGTTTGTAGAGTAGTATGTCTGGGGTTAATTCTTTTTCGATTGACCAATGACTTGACTGACATACTACACACCAAAAAGAAATTTATCAATGCTAGCAAGATGTCCACCAGCCGTGCAAAGAGGTTGCTGTCGTTTTTGTCCATGGCGGTCACAGAGTTCTACAGAGTTCAACAGTCTTTTGGGGATCTGCAGGAGTCGTTAGAAGTCTTCTACAATGAGGGAGGCATTCCGTCTTCCTTCAGCCTGCTACAGCTAGCTACAGTCTGTTTTGAAGTTTGCAGACAAGAAAGAGGATATTCAAGAATCCAAATGAGAGAAAATTCTAGTGTTATTTGGAGAAATAAAGCATGGTAAAGACTTTATTTTATAATGCCAGAGACATGCAGTTATTACTCATATTTTATTTTAAG
>NC_061087.1:71008468-71050968 GCF_015104395.2 Macrobrachium nipponense | reverse complement strand
TATATATATATATATATATATATATATATATATATATATATATATATCATATCATATAGACACACACACACACATATATATATATATATATATATATATATTTATTACATACATACATATATAAATTTAATAGTATTGTATATATATATATATATTATTGTATAATAAATATGTCTTTTTTGGTATCACATAATTAGTCGGCGCATCTGCTGTTTTTAAAATTACGTACGGTAAGAATTCACATCCACTAGTAGTATGTAACGAAGGCAGGAAAAGCTAACATTTATTTCAAGAATTATTTATATAATGGTCTTGTTCCATATTTCATCCAAATTAAACTCATTCTGCCTGAGACGACTGGTAATCAAAGTCAAATTAACGAAATGAGCTTCTGCGTTTATCCGTATACCGGTTAAGAATGTCTAAAACAAATGAGTACCACGTGGCTGGGTCTCTAAGCAAAAGCTCGGAATCCATTTAGCAAAAGGTAGCAAACGCTAATCATTTTTATTCATAAGACTTTAAGCAATTACTTTTTGCCTAAGCTTCTGCTACCTTTTGCTACTCAAGCTTTTGTTTTTTCTTACAAGTTTTTGCTTAAGCAATGCTTGATTTTTATTCATCAGGCTCAATATCAAAATCTGCTATAAATGTAAGGAACCTGCTATTATGTTTATGGAATATCTGAATGCAATCATTGCTCCCTAATGCATTCGCATTGATTTTTTATTATTTTATATGCTGATGGTGAAATATGCATCATTTTTATAAATTGACTTTCAAAGTGATCCCAATACATAACATGTCCATAATTCTATTAGCTAAACGTTATTAGGCTTTAAAATGTATGACTTTGATATGTTCGTATGCATAGACTTAGTAACTTAGAATCAGGTCAGATAAATAGGCGATACAGGGAAGTCTACGTTTTCCTTGTAATCAACATTAGAATGTAAAGGAGTTTGATGAAGAATGATATACTTGATGAAACAATAATATATAGAATAATAAAGAAAGTAATAATAATGTGCCGTATAATTAGTACCTGAGAGACCCAAATTTTATATAATAAACACTACCTGGTTAAGGAAACGCTAAAATGAAATAAATATTCAGTGTTAATTGTGAATTAAATATCATTAAGAGTCAAGTGCATGTTTGTCTTTTAGCCAGTAAAGGTGGTGGTCGATTAATCGATAGTAAAAAAATAAGTAAGAAAATGTTTGATTTCTATGTATAAGATCTCTTTTGTTGTTTATCAAAGCATGGCAAAATTTAAAAGTTAATGCGTAATTCACATTCTCTTAATTCTCTTAAAGGGAGGAAAGTGTTACACAATCAACAAAGAGGGCAGGGATATGATTTGCGTACTCTTGCGATTAAGGTATAGGCATTACTGATTTAATGGTACTTTGATCGTACCACCTGTGTCCTTTCATTAAACGGTTTTCCTGGCTCTAATCCAAAGACATGTCAGTGTTTTATTTTACAGTTACAAGAGCGGAAAATGTGATAATCTTTAGTTTAGATCGAAATTGTGTGATGCAATGCGCAAGCGCTACCCCAATTTCCTACTGGCATCTTACGAGCAGAACTGACAAGCAATTACAACGGAATCGAGACAAAGCCTGCCCTAAGCTGCGTCGGCCGAAAAGGGAAACATCCAATCTCTCTTTCGAGCATCGCTGAATGACTGCAATTCGGGATCTGGTCGGGTTGGCCTCTACCTGAAGTCTCGAGTGGGTTCCTTAATTTCTATCCATCATCTGGTTATTCACTCAGGCTTCGAATGGAATACTGCTCTGCAGGACGTTGTATGATTACACTCGATTAAATATGAGGGTGATGTATGAAAACACACACGAATACACACTCACACACACACACACTATATATATATATATATATATATATATATATATATATATATATATATATATATATATATATCATATATATATATACATGTATATTATATATATATATATATATATATATATATATATATATATATATATATATATACATTTAGCCAATATATATATATGTATATTATATATATATATATATATATATATATATATATATATATATATATATATATATATATATATATAATGGCTATGGCTGTGATTTTAGTTTTGATTACAGAAAAAAGTGTGAAGAATATTTATTAGGAAGTGATAAGAATTGAAATTCTTAAAAGATGCATGTTCCACTAATTAAAAATAAAGACTGCTTAAAGCTCTGCCGTCCAAATGTGATTGACAGGAATGGTATGCAAGACCAGATGACTTTCATATGTGTTCCTAAAGGCGAAAGATGATTTCATCAAATTATTTTCATTCCTATAAACGTATGACTAAGTCATGTTTTTTATAGTTTACTAATACTTGCGCACAACTGAGGCACTTTCTAGCATGTTTCTCAATTGTACAGTAAACAGCCTAACAAGTCCAATGCGTTTCATATGATAAAACAATACACTCATATGTTCCATATATATTCTATACAACTGAGAGAGGATGCATAAATTCATTACCTTCCTAAACTGTAAAGTTTTTATTTTCGAAGCAAAACACCTTTGACGAATGAGACAAGTACCTAAATATCCTACCACATAATGCTACTAGCCCTACATAAATTAGCAAATAGAATTCAGAGGACGGAACGATTAACAAAATCTTTATTTTCAGCTCTCTCTCTCTCTCTCTCTCTCTCTCTCTCTCTCTCTCTCTCTCTCTCTCTCTGTGTGTGTGTGTGTGTGTGTGTTTGTGTATAAAGTACTGAATTTGATTGTAAAGTAAGCAAAAACGGAATCTTTTGATGCAAACCTATAAATTATGTTGTTATTGCATAGAGACACGAAAACGGAATATTTGGCACTAAGGTTAATTTTCAGAGCTCGGTACCTTACTTTGCATTTATTTATAGCTAATGGTGGTCTTTGAGGTATGCTGATAAACTTTAAAGACAATAGCTACAATGTTAGTATTCCTCTTTTACGTATTGTGTCCTCGCTGTCAAACATCTGTGCCAGAGGTCCTTTATTCCTCACGACGTTGGCCAGTGGAACAGCCTCAAAGAAGATGTCGTGCAACTGGAACTTCAGAAGTACAATCAAAGGTGCAGTTTAATACATTTTTATCTATTTGTTAATTTTTCCTTTTTCCTTGTTTAATATATGAGATCTCCTATTTCTGTATTTCCCTTCTTCCTAATGGACACAGTATTCTTGGAAGCTTGAATTTCAATCTAATGGCCCAAATGGACTTGTTCCTTATTATTATAGGAGATGAACCTCATAATAATAATAACTAATAATAATAATAATAATAATAATAAAGAGGCATGATTCAGTAGCAAAGCCCTCCGCTGGAGCATGTGCAAGAAACACCAGCTACCTTGCAGTAATAAGTGGTACGAGCACCAACCTGAAGGCGTGATAAAAAACGATCAGGCAAAGATCCTCTGGGACTATGGTATCAGAACAGATAGGGTGATACGTGCAAATAGACCAGACGTGACGTTGATTGACAAAGTCAAGAAGAAAGTATCACTCGTTGATGTCGCAATACCATGGGACACCAAGAGTTGAAGAGAGAGAGGGATGGATAAGTATCAAGACCTGATAATGGAAATAAGAAGGATATGGGATATGCCAGTGGAAATTGTACCCATAATCATAGGAACCACTAGGCACGATCCCAAGATCCCTGAAAAGGAATCTAGAAAAACTAGAGGCTGAAGTAGCTCCAGGACTCAAGCAGAAGAGTGTGATCCTAGAAACGGCGCACATAGTGAGAAAAGGGATACCAACAGAACAAACTATTCGGAACCAACCAGAAAAGACTATACAGCCAACTAAGAGGGGAAGACAACCACCCAGAAATTCCTGAAGCCGAACCAAGTAAGAGACTCTGGGAAAACATATGGAGCAATCCGGTATCACACAACAAACAAGCAACATGGCTCCAGGAAGTCAAGGAAGAAGAAACAGGGAGAATAAAAACAAAGATCAGAGATCACGACAGACACAGTCAGACACCAACTAAAGAAAATGCCAAACTGGAAAGCCCCAGGTCCGATGAAGTCCATGGATACTGGCTCAAAACTTCAAGGCCCTACACCCACGAATAGCAGAACAGCTCCAGCATTGTATCTCAAATCACCAAGCACCCAAAATGGATGACCACGGGAAGAACATCCTTAGTACAAAAAGACAAGAGTAAGGGAAATATAGCTAGTAACTACAGGCCTATCACCTGCCTACCAATAATGTGGAAGTTACTGAACAGGTATCATCAGTGAAAGGCTATACAACTACCTAGAGGAGACAAACACCATCCCCCACCAACAGAAAGGCTGCAGAAGGAAGTGTAGGGGCACAAAAGACCAGCTCCTGATAGACAAAATGGTAATGAAGAACAGTAGGAGAAGGAAAACCAACCTAAGCATGGCATGGATAGACTATAAGAAAGCCTTCGACATGATACCACACACATGGCTAATAGAATGCCTGAAAATATATGGGGCAGAGGAAAATACCATCAGCTTCCTCAAAAATACAATGCGCAACTGGAATACAATACTTACAAGCTCTGGAATAAGACTAGCAGAGGTTAATATCAGGAGAGGACTTCCAGGGCGACTCACTGTCCCCACTACTCTTCGTAGTAGCCATGATTCCCCATGACAAAAAGTACTACAGAAGATGGATGCCGGGTACCAACTCAAGAAAGAGGCAACAAAATCAACCATCTGATGTTCATGGACGACATCAAGCTGTATGGTAAGAGCTCAAGGAAATAGATACCCTAATCAAGACTGTAAGGATTGTATCTGGGGACATCAGATGGAGTTTGGAATAGAAAAATGCGCCTTAGTCAACATACAAAAAGGCAAAGTAACGAGAACTGAAGGATAAAGCTGCCAGATGGGAGCAACATCAAACACATAGATGAGACAGGATACAAATACCTGGAATAATGGAAGGAGGAGATATAAAACACCAAGAGATGAAGGACACGATCAGGAAAGAATATATGCAGAGACTCAAGGCGATACTCAAGTCAAACTCAACGCCGGAAATATGATAAAAGCCATAAACACATGGGCAGTGCCAGTAATCAGATACAGCGCAGGAATAGTGGAATGGACGAAGGCAGAACTGCGCAGCATAGATCAGAAAAACCAGGAAACAAATGACAATACACAAAGACACTACACCCCAAGAGCAAATACGGACAGGGACTATACATAAAACACGAAAAGGAAGGAGGAGAGGACTACTAAGTATAGAGGACTGCGTCAACATTCGAAAACAGAGCACTGGCAATATCTGAAAACCAGTGAAGACGAGTGGCTAAAGAGTGCATGGGAAGAAGGACTAATAAAAGTAGACGAAGACCAGAAATATACAGAGACAGGAGAAAGACAGAAAGAACAAAGGACTGGCACAACAAACCAATGCACGGACAATACATGAGACAGACTAAAGAACTAGCCAGCGATGACAATTGGCAATGGCTACAGAGGGGAGAGCTAAAGAAGGAAACTGAAGGAATGATAACAGCGGCACAAGAACCAGATATGTTCAAAGTACGATAGACGGAAATAACATCTCTCCCATATGTAGGAAGTGCAATACGAAAAATGAAACCATAAAAACCACATAGCAAGCGAATGCCCACCCTGCACTTGCCAGAACCAGTACAAAAGAGGCATGATTCAATGGCAAAAGCCCTCCACTGGAGCCTGTGCAAGAAACATCAGCTACCTTGCAGTAATAAGTGGTACGAGCACCAACCTGAAGGAGTGATAGAAAACGATCAGGCAAAGATCCTCTGGGACTATGGTATCAGAACGGATAGGGTGATACGTGCAAACAGACCAGACATGACGTTGATTGACAAAGTCAAGAAGAAAGTATCACTCATTGATGTCGCAATACCATGGGACACCAGAGTTGAGAGAGAGGGAGTGATAAGTATCAAGATCTGAAAATAGAAATAAGAAGGATATGGGTATATGCCAGTGGAAATCGTACCATAATCATAGGAGCACTAGGCACGATCCCAAGATCCCTGAAAAGGAATCTAGAAAAACTAGAGGCTGAAGTAGCTCCAGGACTCATGCAGAAGAGTGTGATCCTAGAAACGGCACACATAGTAAGAAAAGTGATGGACTCCTAAGGAGGCAGGATGCAACCCGGAACCCCACACTATAAATACCACCCCCAGTCGAATTGGAGGACTGTGATAGAGCAAAAAAAAAAAAAAAAAAAAAAAAAAATAATAATAATAATAATAATAGGGAAAAACTCTCTATCACGAGAGTATATATAATGTTCTAAAGGGCCCACAATAATACAAAGTGTAAAAAGTCCCTGTATAATTTTGAAGACTTTACAGAAAGCTTTCGAACCCTTCCCTGGGTTCATCTGAAGATGAACACGGGGAAGGGTTCGAAAGCTTTCTGTAAAGTTTTCAAAATTATACACGGACTTTTAAACTTTGTATTATTGTGGACCCTTTAGAACAATAATAATAATAAAAGGACAAAACATACCATTCAAAATCATGATAAAACAAGAACGAACAAATAAAATTCATTAATTAATTAATATTCGTTTGGTGACAAAGGAGAAAAGGAAGAACTTCAAGCGAAGAGGAAACGAAAGTGACTTTGCAATTGCGTGCATTTATTTTTCATTTATGAAAAACTTATTATTTTCAACTGAAAAATCAGTACAACATACATATATCGCGTTACGTTTGAGTTTCGGATGAAGTTTTAAATGCAAGAGCTGTAGGTATTTGATGATCAGGCTTAAAAAATAAAACACTGCGTATAGCGATGCCTATGCTAAAACAATTTTTATGTGATTTTCAGAAAACAGATTTTACGGTCTACATTTTTGCCCACATATTTACAGGGCAAAGTTTGACAAAAATTCTGTCGTAAATATTTGAATTTTTAAACGTCAGACTATATACGTATTTACTATGTAAATAATCAGCCAAACTATCAGGGAAAAAATGTGGATGCTAGATAGATATCAGTGCATTAAACATATATATTTAAGGTTCCACAAACTTCGTTTAAATTTACAGAGGAGAGTAATAAAGAACATTTATGTAGAGAAACAAATATTCTACGGGCTCTCTCTCTCTCTCTCTCTCTCTCTCTCTCTCTCTCTCATCTCTATCTCTCTCTATATATATATATATATATATATTATATATATATATATATATATATATATATATATATATATATATATATACATATATATATATACTATATATATATATATATATGTATATATATATATAATATGATATATATATAGATATATATATATATATATAGTATATATATATATATATATATATATATATATATATATAGTATATATATATATATATATATATATATATATATATATATATATATATATATATATATATATATATATATATATATATACATATATATATATATTTCATATATATATATATATATACATATATATATACATATATATATATATATATATATATGTATATATATATATATATATATATATATATATATATATATATATATATATATATAGTATATATATATATATATATATATATATCTATATATATATATATATGTATATTATATATATATATATATATATATATTATATATATATATATATACTACATATATATATATATATATATTATATATATATGTGTGTGTGTGTGTGTGTGTGTGTATGTGTGTGTGTGTGTGTGTGTAGATAAAAGGCCCATAAAAACAAAACTATTTTAGTGTTGCACCATATATTTCGAGCACTTCCTCCTGTGCTCCTGATCACTGGTAAAGTATGGACATGGGGTATCTTACGAGAATATATATACAAAAACATATGTAGGTGTGGCAGTAAGTCTCTGTTGGTGACCCAGGACGGGTGGAAATTAAACTATTCCCTGGTGACTTTTGGCCTCATTAACTCCCGTCTGGCGACTCGTCCAGTGGCGGATGTTCTTGAAGAGCGGCCTAAGGATTAGTTCGTCGATGTCATCCGATTTCCAATGTTCTTCTGACATGTTCATATTGTTGGTTTCATTGATGATAGCAGATCCCAGTATTTTCCTTTTGTACGGACCAAAAGTCACCAGTGAATAGTTTAATTTCCACCTTCCTGAGTCACCAAAACTACCTACTGCCACACCTACATATGTTTTGTAATATATACTCTTGTTAGACATCCTCATCAGGAGCACAGAGGGAAGTGCTCGAAATATATTGTACTGTTGTATTACAGTAAAAGACATTTATATATATAAATTCCGTGTCTCAGTTTTATTTATATATATATATATATTATATATATATATATATATATATATATATATATATATATATATATAGTATAAACGTATAGTCCGTGCTTCACCACGTACGCAGACGCGCCCCACACAATCGCACACACACACACACACACACACACACACACACACACACACATATATATATATAATATATATATATTATATATATATATATATATATATATATATATATACATATGTGTGTGCGTGTTGATGCACAGATTATAACGGGTTTGATTTTGATACTCCGGCGTAAGCAAAAATTCGTTTATAATCACATATCTCCTGTAAGATGGCCCACTGCTCTGTGAAGAGTATTTCTTTAAGGGTTCACAACCTACAGATATCATATTGTAAAGAGTGAACATGATATTTTCATTTTCATTGTTTATAATAATTAATAGTATGATTTGCCAAAGTAAAAAAAAAAAATAAAACTGTACCGTTTAAAGTGCTTTATTAGCATTAAAATGTTCCTACATATTCAGTACTTACGTGATTAGCTGAACCCTAACTGCATGCAGTGTAATATTTTATATCATATCTGGAAAATATAATATATATCATCATGTGCAGAAAATGAATAAAAGCTTTAACAAAATAAATTCAATCTCTTTTTTTTCTTTATTCTCCCACCTGAATGCTATCGTTTTGAATGTGTCTTTATTGCAATAAACCTTTCAGTTTTCAATAAATAACTGTGATTATGTATTCCTATGAATTGATAATGCTATAGTTACATTTTGAAGTCTTATATTGTAAGATGGTAATGGTAGCACAGGTAAAAATGATGTATTTAGATTTTATTATTATCATTATTATTAATTATTATTATTAGTATATAACAGATGAACCATCTTCCATATGGAACAAGCCCACAGCGGCCATTGACTGGAAAATTCTAGGTTGCAAAGTTTAACCAGACCACAGAGATGATTAACAGCTCTTCTAGGGCTGGCCCGAGGGATTAGATATTTTTACGCGTCTAGGAACCAATTAGTCACCTAGCAACGCAACCTACAGCTTATTGTGGGATCCGAACCACATTATAACGAGAAATTAATTTCTATCACCAGAAATAAATTTCTCTGATTCCGCGTTGGCAGAGCCGATAATGGAACTTCGGATTGGTAGCCGAGCGCGAAAACCACTCGTCCAGCTAGGAAATTCTTGGTTGAAAAGAATAGTATGGTGTTCATTAGGAAGAAGTAAGATTAAGTAAGGGAAATACGGAAAGACAGAGATCTCGCTAATTAAACAAAGAAAAAATAAGTTACTAAATTAAATAATGCATTACATTTTGCTTGAACTCCTGAAGTTCCAATTGCACAACGTCCTCATGAAGACTGTTCCACATTCCAACGGTGTGAGGAATAAAAGACCTCAGGAACTGAGAAGTTCGACAGCGAAGCACATTTACTGGCATGCTGGTGCTGCATTTCAGCTAATCTGGTTGCTCTCGTAAGGAAAAGGGGGATTAGGGATCAGCTGGAATGTGAAAGATCTCTGTTAAAATACATATTATGAAAAATTTACAAAGAAGAGACCCTCCGCCGATGCTCCAAGTTATAACTGCTAATATTAGGAAACATTAACCTGACACCACGGATCGCTCAAAGAGTGAAATCGCTGGTAGAAGCAGACATCCACACCGGAGAACAGTATTCTAGTAAAGGAAGGACATATGACCTAAAACTAGTTCGACTGTTTTGTCAATGTTATAAATATACGAGGTCTTTCGTACAGTATCTAACTTTCGCTCGGCATTTGCTGACATTTTCATTAGATGTTCCTCAAAAGTTTAGATGTGAGTGAAAAGTTACCAATAAAATCGCTAAAGTTTCACAATCATTCAAGAAAGTCCCATCCATCTGAAATGAAGCGCAGCTTAATGAAGCTGCGCTTGGTCTCAATCGAGACATGGATGATGGGCAGATAAGTTTAGTCGGTGGGGTATGAGGCTGAACTACAGTAAGGACGAAAAACACTCTTGATTAGCAAATCACGTAGTGCAGACTTCTCACCCCAACCTTCATTTCAGGTGGATGGGACTTTCTTGAATGAATGTGAAATTTTAGAGGTTTTAGTTGTAACATTTGACTCACATCTAACTTTTGAGAAACATGTAATGAAAGTGTCAGCAAATCCCGCGTGAAAGTTAGAAATTGTACGAAAGACCTCATATATTTATAACAGTGAAAAACATTTGTACTCATACGTGGAGGCTTTACGACACCCACAAGTATAAAATCATCAGCATATACTCAAAAAATAACAATTGGCCAAGAACACTTACCTGTGGAACTCCAGATACAATAGCTCTTGGTTCGCTAAAGATCCTATTAGCACATCAGTGGCGTGGTTGGTATAGTGTTGGCGTCCCACCTCGGTGACTGCGAGTTCTATTCTCGGGCATTCCATTAAGGGGTGAGAGATGTGTATTTCTGGTGATAGAAGTTCACTCTCGACGTGGTTCGGAAGTCATGTGAAGCCGTTGGTCTTGTTGCTGAATAAACATCAACAGCAACTCGCTGCTGCTTACCTGTAAGGAAATCTTGAAATAAGCCAAAGTTTGAATAATTACCTTATAATTTATAAAATCGAAAGCAGCACTAAAATCTAATTGAATTACTCTACACTCAAAACCTTTGCCAAGGTTCTCTTGCAAATGGCATGTCAAACCTAAGAGAGCATCACAGGTAAGTAACTGCTTCCGATATGCATTTTGACTATCAACAAACAAACCTTTAGATTCCATATAGTTATATAGTGGCTTGGAATTAAGTTTTTATGCAACTCTGGAGAGCACAGGGAGAATAGAAATTAGTCTATAGTTACTGCAGTCTGCAGCTATGCCATTCCTTGGAACAGGCACTATATTGCTAGGCATACGTTCATCCGCTAATGTATTACGTTGAACATAAAGATCTATAGAATCTACCAATCTTGGACACAACACGCAAGTATTTTTTTCTTTTTTTTTAAACAAAGGGAAGAAATTTTCTTAATCTTCACCCCAGCAATTAAGAGTATCAAGAATTTTCTTAACATCTCTAGAACGAAATGCAAATAATTATGCTGAAATATACGCATCCTCTAAGGTCTTGGCATGCTTGGAACCCTGAAATAAAAATTTTAGCATTTCATTTGTGGTTGCGTGTATTTTAATAAGAGAAAAGGGCATCATGTATTAAATACTTTATAAAACTTTCTTAAAAGGTTAAAAGTAACTGTGAAGGGTTTATGTGATGAACCTGGACCGAGCAAAACTTTGTGATAGAGTCGATAAACTCAGTGTAGTGTGTGTTCCGGTTACATGGTATTGATGATAAACTGTTATGAGTAATTAACTGTTCTGATAATAGAAGTTATGCATAGTATATTTAGAAAAAGGGTGAGTGATTAGTTAGGTGTAAAAAAAAGTTAAAGACAAGGTTTTGTGAAATCCAATTGCTGTGTACTTATTATCGCTATGGATGGAAATGCAATAAGTCAAGGACGAAAATTACATATGGTTGGTACATGTACGTTAAGGATGCAAGTAAGTTGTGAATGACGTTTAGAAATGTTGTTGTTTGTATATTATAAAGAACTGGCTAAAGACAGCGAGGAACAACTTCAGAAACCGTTACAATAGGATTAAAATATATGGAGGAGGATTAAATCGTCTTGGGGAAACTGATTCAATAAGCTCAATTTTTCTTCATTTCACTTTTCAATTGCGGCCATTCTAAGAATCATATTAGTCCCGTCAACTTTACTTTTTTTTACTTTGGATTTGTTATAAGAACAATTTATAAGATGAAATGACTCCTTTCTTCAACCTATTCAAAAGATCTTCCTTCTCTTCGCTGCCAAACCGCCTTGCTCTCTCTCTCTCTCTTCAAAGCTACTCTCTTATATCATCAAGAGACATTAGCTCTCCCACTCAGTAGTCTAGTAACACCTGTTAATTCTCCGTTTGCAATATTTATTCCACAAACGTTCAGAATCTGGAGATTCTACTACTTAATAAGATGGATGTCCGCTAGACGAGGGCCAATAGCTTCCCGGGGAGCTCATCCCCGACTTTTTCCTTTTACATTCATTTTCTTCTTGCGATAAAAACGGTTGCGTCCATGGAACTAAAACTTACATATTTTATTACTGACCAGCAAGCTCCACTGAAAACGAAAACCATCATTTAAAACTGGACATGACGCCAAAAGAAAAGAAATTGCCTTTCCTACTCTTATGCAAATAAAGGGAGCAGTCGCTTTTGGCTCCAAATCTCCTCACTGCTTCCATTGGTGAGGCCTCAGTGAACGCGAAGAAAAAAAATGTTGAATTGCACCATTTAAAGAAAATGTGAAAACATCTTTCAAACACACTGTAAAGGCAACAGTGCAAAAATGTGGCTGTCGATCTATTTACATTTTATGATTTGAAACGACATACTTTTTTTTCCTGAACATAAAATCTCTAAAGTTTCATAACATGATTTTGTAATAAATATCACCTAAAAGGATTATTTAGACATTTTATCAGAGAAAATAACCATGTAAAAACAAGGTAATTGTATTAAGGACCATGAAATAAGATATTATCATATAGAATTTATTGATCTACAATTTTCGATAGTTACAATAAGATTAATAAGTATAGACTTTTAATCTACACATCAATCGATGTCTGAGTCTCCAAATCTGAATGTTATTTGTTCATCCAGCGACTCTACTATTTGATATCAATGATGAAGATTTTTGAAAAGTGATGCCACTGGATCAATGATGGTGTACGGAAAATCAGTCCTTTGATTTCGAGAATTCTTTTTATATAAATAAACTTATAGCGCGAGAACATGAATTAATAATAGCTTTTATGAAGGGTTTAGCTCGTGTATTATTAGGTCCACCCACTGAATTTTATTTTAGAAATGTAGAGAAAACATTTTAGATTTTCCACTTTATTGTACTATACATTCCAATGAAAGAGTCTCTGAAATGATCCTATATCTAAAAAACTGTGAAGGGCATTAGATATTTTCATCTTGTATCATAGCACAATATTTCACACCATCAGGAAGGACAATAACCTCTGTTTCACTGATAACTTTATTCATTTAAGCTATGAATTCGTTTGACTTCAAGGAGCTATTTTGACTTCAGAGTTTTGTACTTGTCAAAATCTTTACCGTTTTCTTCTATGAGAAAATAGCATTAAAAGTAATCTCGGCCGTATTTGGCATTTATATATATATATATATATATATATATATATATATATAGTATATATATATATATATATATATTGAAATTGAAGTAGCGCCTTACGCCTCCCTAGAAGTAAACTAATTCCATATCTTAACGAATAAAATCAGTAGTGAGACAGAGACAGCCTAGTGATCCCGGACAATTTTCAAGGTTTAATAATCCCGGGATATTTTTGCATATCCCCGGAAATCCCGGGATAAAATTTAGAACAAAAATAGGGACAAATTTGACTGTAGGATGGTTGTGGACATGCTGTTCTGTTTGTATTTACATATACTGTGCATGCAAACAGTGTTTCTGTCATTATCTGTATGATAATAAGGATAGCGGTCTAAATTATATCACTGTTTTGATATTTTATAAAATACTTTATATTTTCAGTGAATTGTATTTTCGCATCAACAGCATCTTGCTATTTGCAAAATTGCAAGCTGCAACACTTTAGCAAAATAAGGGCCTGCCAAATAAATCCGTGGAGGGAAGATAAAGCATCTGTTCCGTGAAAAAATAAATCATGTACAAGTTTGCAAACATATTCCTTCTTTATCGTGTGGAAATGTAGTACTACTGTTTTTCCTGATACTTTAATTTGTATATTCGGGACCCTAAACACGCGAAGCAGTCCCTATATATATATATATATATATATATATATATATATATATATATATATATATATATATATATATATATATATATATATATATATGGGACTGCTTCGCGTGTTTAGGGTCCCGAATATACAAATTAAAGTATCAGGAAAACAGTAGTACTACATTTCCACACGATAAAGAAGGAATATGTTTGCAAACTTGTATATTTATTTTTTCAACGGAATCAAGATGCTTTATCTTCCCTCCACTGGAATTTATTTGGCAGGCCTTATTTTTTGAAAAAAAAAAAAAAAAAAAAAAAAATATATAATATATCTAAAAAAAAAAAAAAAAAAAAAAAATATATTATGTATATATATATATATATATATATAAATAAATAAATAAATATAAATATGCATGTGTATATGTATATGATATATATATATATATATATATATATATATATATATATATCATATATATATATATATATATATATATATGTATATATATATATATATATATATATATATATATATATATTCATATACATATACATACGCATATTTATATTTATTATTTATATATATATATATATATATATATATATATATATATATATATATTATATATATATATATATATTATATATTCCTACTTTCAAAATACATATTTCCCCTCTTTGACTGTATAAAATATTGTATATGAGATTTTGGCAACATTTTTCAGATTCCTAGATAGCTTAGAGATAGGATGTTTTAAATGTGTGTTCAGATTTCACATAACATAATATAAAAAGAATATATAACATAGAATGTAGAAAGAGAGAGATTTTCTTTGTTGATTCGAAACTACAATTATTTCCCTATTATGTCAGTACTGTGAGATTAGAGGAACTCCAAGATCTCCATTTGCTTTCCTAATCTGTCAACACGTTTGATAAGAGAGCTGGAGCCTTCGTGTTGTTATCAAAACATGTCAATCTTAATTATCGCTCAATCTCCGTTTCGATCGGGTACGTGTCTGTTGAGCAGAATCGTCTTGTACGTGTATGTCTTTGTCAAAGCCACGTGCAGATTACACATTTTGTATGTAAAGTTGTGTAAGATTTGGAAGTTTCTGGAAGCATTATTGCCCAACACGTTTTGTGTCTCCCTTGTCCAGCTTCCGTAAGGGAGAAGTTTTTCATTCGGGCTAAAAGACTTAAACCGTTCACATCTCTCTCTCTCTCTCTCTTTCTCTCTCTCTCTCTCTCCATCACATAGCACTTTTGATTTTAAAAGTAACGTAACGATTTTGTACTTATTTGAATGGTCACTCGTAATTTGTACATTTCTGATTTGATGTTTCTTAGAGTTTATTTAGTAGTATTTAGTGTTTTTTGTGGAATCTGAACAAACATTGTTGTTGTAACGGCGCCTGGTTTTGTGAAAGTGTGAAACAAGCCTGCAGCAAAGAAAGAAGTTGGTATACCAAAAAGGTAAAGTGTGGTATATTTTTATTAGTTGCAACTAATAACTGATAGGAACAGTGGTTAGGTAACAACTAATAACTGAACGGAACAGTGGTTTAGTAAAAACTAAATAACTGATGGTTACAGTGGTTTGAGAGAAACTATTTACGTTTTTACACATTGCAAATTTTTGTGTTTTGTGTTTGTTTCATTTTTGTGCATTTGTTCATTTTCTTATTGAAGAAGTGTGACTTTTTATTTTATATTCTGTGTGATTAATACTTTTTGCAAATTTTGATATTGTCCACATTTTTCTGTATTTTCATTTGCATTCACAATTTAACTGACTTATTTATTTTCATTGCTTAATCATTGCACATTTAATTAAATTTAAAACTTATGAATTAATTTGCATTTACTTAGAATTCTTTTCAAGTTTTATTGTTGTTTAGCACTTGTGAATTAATTTCCAAATTTCAATTATTGCCTAACACTTTTGAATTTTGATTGAATTAATTTTCTTGAATTTTGTGATAAATTAATTTTGATTTAATTTTACTTAATTGATTCAAGAATTAATTAAACTTTACTTTGTTTTCAAGTAACACTAATTTTCCCTGCCATGGTGAATTTCACTTATAAATTTAGAATTTAATAATAAATTTTTGTATTTAAAATTTTTATAAGTGTTTTCTTGATTTTATACCAGTATATAATTATATTGATGTTAGGTAGAAACATAGAGTGGTAATTGATCTGTTTTCCTTCATTAACTTGAAGTGACTTAGAACCAGGGAAGTACTTAGACTTCTGAAATCAGGGAAATACCTAGACTTTTAAAGTTGTTGATGGAGTGATGCCCTTTGATTAATTTAATTACTTACACGATTACCTCACACCTGTTTTGATGAACTTACTCTGATTTTCTGCACTACTGGTAAGTTGTTAAGGGATCACTGTTGCCTTTAGAGTATTCAGTCGTTTAGTACCTGTGATAAGGGTTCAGGTGTCTGGTTTTTGTGAGGTATCAATTAATGAATGGTAAGTGTAGTAACCAGATACTTGGCCCTTCGTCACAATATATATATATATATATATATATATATATATTATATATAATATATGTATATATATATATATATATATATATATATACATAGATATATATATATATATATATATATATATATATATATATATATATATTATATATATATAGGGTATATAATGGGACTGCTTCGCCGTGTTTAGCGTCCCGAATATACAAATTAAAGTAATACTACATTTCCACTCAATAAAGAAGGAATACGTTCCTCTTATAAAATCTGCAAACTTGTACGGTTTTATAGCCCTGACCTCTATAGATTTAGCTACTACGATAAACTGGTAACATTGGAACAGATGCTTTATCTTCCCTCCACGGATTTATTTGGCAGGCCTTATTTTGCAAAAATGTTGCAGCTTGCAATTTTGCAACTAGCAAGATGCTGTTGATGGGGAAATACAATTCACTGACAGTTATACACGAACGTTTTAGTTGTCTTAGCACACGATTATTTCATGCTCATTGCATGATATGGGTAACAAAACTTAAAGCCATTGTTCGCATTGGAGAGAGAGAGAGAGAGAGAGAAAGAGAGAGAGAGAGAGAGAGAGAGAGAGAGAGAGAGAGAGAGAGAGAGAGAGAGAGAGAGAGAGAGAGTTTCCTAAAATATGTAATACCCCGCCTTTATGATTACAACTGCTGTAAATGACACGAAATTACTTAAACAAATATGCTTTAAAACGAATATGCTATAACAGAGTTAGTTAAAAGTATAGGTATATACTGCATGAAATATGAAATTGTGTATCATGTATTCTGTATAATAAAACGAAAAAGCCAACTTTACCAAAAAAAAAAAAAAAAAAAACCTACTATAAGCTACAATGTATGAGGATGAACTATTGAACATTGGTGATATTCTTATATCCGCATTCTCAAATTGCGGACGCTAATGCAAATGTGGATGCAGATAAAAAGAAATTGTCAATGCAGATGCGGCTTTCTTGAGTAATAAATGACAGAAGGTTTAAACTTAATAAGGAAAACCAATAATAAAACAAAGAAACCAGCTTCTTGTCTGTAATAAACATTGATGCCATCATGCATTTAATATATCTTAATTTTAGTGTTTGGATATTTTCCCCATCAAATCCTTAGAACTACTATATTAGTACCATGGCAACCGCAATAGTCGCTAAATCATCTTTGCAAAATATCAAAGACACGATAGTTTTCTTAACTGTTTTTTTTTATACCAGTATGTATTCTAAACTCCAGTCGAGCTTGCATATGAGACGATTTGCCATGGAGTTGGAAGACATAAAACCTATGACAGGGTAGAGTATTTATGGTCCCGGGAAAGTGCCTTCGTGTTCTCGAGAACGGAGGCCATTACCCGAATCACAGACTCTTTGGAGGAAGAGTATTAAAGCTGCTTCTCCCATAAAATCGACCTGTGGAATATAAGTATCACTCTGTTCTCAGTCGCCAAAGAAAGGATGAAGGGCAAAAGAGGTAAAGCGAGAGAAGAAGGCAATGAACAGCAAGCGTTACTGTTATTGTAGGCACCCTCTTACGATTATGACGATGCGGCGGAAAACATGGTATATGCACAGTGTACTGTAAAGCAACAGAAAGTTTAAACGGGGGTCGAAACTCTCCGTTTTAAACGTAACTGGAAACTGAATCCCAGCACTTCTATTTTGTCTCTTGGAATGAGTAGGTCTGTTTTGTTTTCTGAAGTTTATTCAAAAAGTCATTTTCACTTATTTGGGTATTAATGTGCTTTATTTATGTCCCACTTATCCGGTAAGCGTTTTCAATGAACAAGTACACTCAAACATACATACATACACACACACACACACACACACAAATAAGCTGTTGCCATGTCTTCAGAAGTTTCAACTTATTGTAGTTTTTTAATATAGCCCGCTTGCTTGTTCAAACTCTGCTCACTACAAAGTGCTTTTTTAACTATCAAAACTCTTATTATATTAATATAGAAGCATTATTTCTGTAACTCTTAGTAAGAGAACATAACTAAATTTAAATTCAAAGAGGGCTAAGGACAAAAAAAATCAGAACGAATGTTAATTCTTGAAACTACAAGCAGATAAGGGAATTACTCTCCAGTGCCTCTTGCTCCCCTTATATACAGTAAGTTCAAGATCTTCATCTATTCTTACTTTTATCTCCTCCCATTTATGCACACTTTTAACAACACTATCACCCCCTTTTATTTTTCATACTATATTATTAGACCATCTCAAATATCTCAGGTCTATCCTTTCAAATAAACAAAATTTGTGTCCAATTCTAGCTGTCTCCAGATTTTTCTCCATATGTTTTTTTTATATTCTAACTGTACAAAAATGTCTATCTCAACTTTTATTTTTTTTACTCTTCACCTAGACTACTCTCCTTATTTTCTCACCTTGGATTCCTAACTCTCCTAATTAATTTTCAATTTGTTGCACAAATCCTGCAACCCTCCTTGTCAACATTCATTTCTCCATCTTATTTTCCGTTTGCCCTCCATACCTCCTTTTAATTTTCTCGTCTTCCAAGCCCTTTCATCAGGCATCCTGCAGAGTCCTTTGGACCTTGTAAAGTTTCTGTCAAGGGAGAGATATATTGTGGTCTGGATTCAATCTTGAGATATTTCGTACCCTCATTTTTATTTCTTTCACGATTTTCATCGATTTTACGTCTTGATTATTGCGTTAGGTATGAGTCCTCAAAGTAAAGGGCTTAATCCATTTCCCACAACTGTACTTCACATTACATGTTGTTAGAGAAAAAAGTACCTAGGGTAAGTAACTTGAATTGAATGCATTAGAAGATATTGGTGTGTTCAGAATAAGACGTTTACGCAATAGGGTTTGCACTTCAGTGGGATTTATCTTTAAGTTTTAGTAGATAGATACACAAAATATAAATCTAATTTGTTTCAGGCAACTTACCCTATTTTATTTTATTTGGAAATCCAATTGCAATTCAATACTAAAATTTTTAAAGAATAGACATCCCTACCCCTACCGAAAAAATATACTATTTAAAAACTTCAGAACCGTTACGAATTGTCATAAATCACATGTTGTATATCCCCGTTACAATCCGTGAGGGCGTTCTTAACTCTGTTTTTTTTTTTTTTTTTTTTTTGGGGGGGGGGGGGGGGGGGTTTTTTTGGGGGGGGGGGGGGGGGGGGAGGCGGTTACTTATTCACAGCTTCCTGACCATTAGGAAGAAAGTTTTCTCATTGGATTCTACATATTTTTACGCAAATATCTGGATTATCTTTATCTGGCTTTTGACAAATGACTACCGTGTATGGAGATATGGAGATAAGTTTTGATACTTGAAGCGATAAATAATTGAAAATAAAAGACATCAGTTTATAGACTTTCCTTGATTTTTTTTTTTTCGTAAATTTTCAAATGCAGTAAAAGAGCATTTTATGCGTTATAAAAGATTTATGCGTAAAGAAAACAAAAAGAGAGAAAATGTAATAATCTAAATTTATATTAAAATTATCTACATTGAATTAAAATTATATGAATTCGTTACAAAGCATTCAAGGGAAGACCTAAATTAACACAATCGTTCATCTTTAGTGGGTAGAACTAGTAGCAATAATGAAATGTAATGGAGTAATATAATTATCTATATGATGCAGTACGGTATCCTTCCCCTCCAATGACCAATTGCTCCTAACCTAATCTCACCTGGAATAATTTCTTGAAGTGGCTGCGATCCTTCCTTTCCTGGACTTCTCTCAACTTCTCAGAAAACATTTTAACTTCCCTTCCAAGTATTTTGGGGATGAGACTTAATTCGTTTCACAGACTAATATCCTTTAAAGTAATTCCTTCATATTACAAAATCTACCTTATCATAGGATAAGCCCCAGGTCATCTAAGTATTTGATTACAACTACTGAAATATCATAACAGTCTGTGATCTTAGAACGAAAAGGTACATCTATGATGTTAAACATTAAGTAATTAAACATTAAGTAAAGGAAATCATTGCAGTCATCTTGGACTGCAAGTTCAGGAGAGGAGAGAAATGAGAAGATCTGAGTTTGTAATATACATATCTTTTTTTCATCAATAATGAGCAATAAAGTTAGCCATAGCTAGGAATCTGGGCAAATCAATTATGACAGAAAAACAGTAATGCATGTGACTCATTTCATATATAACGGTTCAATAACAGCAGGGTAAAATTAAATAGTGGAAAAGTCAGAGCCGTATTTCAAGAGATAAGACCCTAAATGTTGTAAGTTGTGAAATGTATCTGTCTTTATTTTTCATTGTTACACAGGAGTAGGAATAATGGAGTGACATTTTTCGTCTTTCAGAAGTCTATAGTTCGCATCCACTCGGCAGAAGTGTCAATAGCGCTTTATGTATCTGAGTGAAAAGGTTCTAAGTATTGTTAACCATTTTGGGAGTTAATCTGTCAAGAATTCTCTTTACCGTTTCTGAGGGCTGCTCCACTGCACTCCTTAGGTCAAACAAAATTCCAATTATCAGTTGGTTTTCATTTATTTCTATGCAAACTAACTGTGATCCCATATCGAAAATTGAATTGTAAACCACTGTATTTTCATTACTATATCCTGATATTACGAGCAAAGATGCCTTTTGTACAAATTTGCCTAACTCTGAGTACTTTAATGTTTCAATAATCTATCTATTTTGAATAGGATTTTTCTGTATCAGCGTAAATGAAAAGAATAGTCAGTAATCAGAATTCTTCTTGTACTGAACTTCACCCGGTTCAGTCCCAGGGAAATAATGACTTTGGCTTAGGGGACCCATTAAGTTTTTAGTGGCATAGCCCACTTGAGGATCTCTGAGAGGTCATGAAAAGTGAGACTATTATGATCCTGTCGAGCCAAATCTGTGCACATTACTTCTCAAGTGTCTCAGATATATTTTTGTCAACGACCTGCGGAAGGCGACAGAACTTCTAAATTTCAACCTGATATTTTTGCTATTAAAAGCTTTATTTATTTTAAATAAGGTATAAAGTAGAGAAAAAAATCCAATCTTACTATAATGACATTCTTCGTCTATTCTCATTGACAACTAATCCTAAACGTTTATGACATGACGTGAAATTACCGATTGTATTAACACATACTGGATCAGTGTTACTCCTAAGGTGGTGCATAACATGATTTCATTTAAATCTAAAAAGACTTAGGGAATAACTGAATTCACCTACTTAATTGGATTAATCTTGAAGACTGGAGAATAATATGGAAACATTACTCAGGATGAAACGAATATGCGCTGCTTTGAACTTGGTATTTCAGGTGGATGTTCGATGCCGACGTAGCAAAACATATCGAATCGTGGAGACGCGACCGCGGGTGCGCAAAGTGACCCAGCGGGTGGACTGCGTGACTTGAACATAGCTTTTAGGAACACTGACAGGATTGCGTGCATACGTCCATCAAGGCATGTGCAAAAGAACTTTCTCGAAGGATTTGGTGCGTTTGAACGAACGAACACAGGACCCGTGCGACTGGAAATATAATGAGATAACTGGCTAGAAACCATTATATAAAAACGGCAGACTTTTAGCAGCTACCAGTGAGGAAAGCCCGAGGGCAGGTGCACAAGATCTACACTTAAAGTAAAAAGAGAAAACTATTTAGTGTTGTAAGCTACAAGACATTAGTTGAACATTGAACAATTTACGGGTGCCCCGAGAAATTGTAGTGCAATGGAAACCCATTGAGTTTTTTATCAATTTCTTTTTCTTCTAAGTATACAGAAACATTTTTGTTTTTATTCCCATTATTTTATGCTCATCCGTTTTTATTTTTATTTTTGAAGGTCATGATTTCTATTCCCTCAGGTGGATTCAATGTCGCCAAAATTGGAATTCTGACTTTTATTGACTGACATGTTTACATTTCTGGGTTTGGGGAAGTAGTGATAACGATGTGAATTAATTCATCTTGTTGGGAAAATGGTGTGTGGCATTCACTTGAGGTGACTTTTTTTTTTGCTAGAAGTGATTATACTTCATGTTTGTTTCTTTTTAATTCATTTCTTTACTTTTATTATGTGAGTTTTTGGGGAAATAAAGGTTTTATTTTTGTAGCTTGGAGTTTGGTCTAGCCGCAGATTTTACGGTTTTGAGATGGTAGCAAATATGGCGGTTGTAGTTTTCTCTCTAAGGCAGGTTGCCAGTCACCCGTTGAGACTCATGTTACAAAGTTTCCTTTTTTTCTTTATTATTTAGACAAGGCCAAACTATGACTTGTTAGATATGTATGTATGTGTGTATGTATGTATGTATGTATACAGTCGTAAAAGAACATTATTTTGAGCAGCGATAAATAATTTTGTGCCAAATTGATTTTGTCTTTGCAACTATTGTTCGCTGTTTGGTTTATCAGGCGAAACCTTATCTCCATTAGTCTTAAAAACTGAAGATGACATACACCTGTCATATCGGTGTTTTCTACACTAAAGCTAAACGTACATTTCTGTAATTCAAGTACACCATAAACGTCTTATATTTTATGATATATGATTTTGTATTATTTTCGTGTAATTATAACTGCAATATTGCCCTGGATGCTCAACTGATATCATTGCCATAAGGAAAAGTCATAGAACTTCAAAAGAACATTTAGTTCTGTACCTGATCAGGCGCCGTCTGTTTTTGCCTGCCGCACATAATTCCACCTACTTTATCCAAATTATAGAATGAAACGAGTAAGCTGTAATTCTGAAAAAGTAAATTATAGCAGACTGACTGTAGTTGTGATGTAAGACGATCAAGTTGACACGATGCAATCTAATATCAAAATAATAGTCCCACCGCAACATATGAAAAATATATTTAAAAAAAAAATCACAGAACTTTTTAGTAGTAGCCTACCTCTTCTACCAACAGCATACCCCGCAAATTTCAAAATATCAAATATCACAAGGAAACATGGAAAACATAACCATTTATAAATATTTATTTGACCTAATATGAATTCTTAAGTATCATTAGCAGTAAGGATTTGTATTATGAACACCAACGCTTCGTAATGGGAGGATACAGATTTCGCCACACATTTATGTACCCGGCATGAATATTCCCAAATGAGAATAAATCATTACCACGGATTATTTTCTGCAAATATTACGAGTTGTCCTCTTACGAGTATTATGCATAATTCATATGCTCCAGAAGGATTAGTTATTCACATTTTTTGTACTACACAGTTTTTACAGTACAATAATTTGGAATTTCCACTTGTATTTCGTATATGTTTTGTATATCACTAACACCCGTGAAACAGACCTTAAAAACAACTGTTTATTCGATGTTTTAAATAAAAAGACTGATGAAGAATAGTGAATAAATAGATAAGCTTATGCATCAAGAGATTGTTTTCATTTTTTTTATATAATATTGTATAAAAAGACAACATCAGAATTAACTATTCTAAGACAGTAGTTAAAAATAAAATCCCCAAAAACACAAAAACTTTCCTACCTTTTTAAATATAGGGATTTGTGAAAACATGTTATGTACACATCATTGCAAAAAAATGGCCATCGACCGATCGTACTCGTTGTTCCCCAAATGAGCGATTTTTAATCGTAAGATATAGAAAGTCAATATTGCACTGATATAATTACTACGCCCATTTATTTCAAATACAAAGAAAACATCGAGTATCTCCTCATTATGACGTGATGTTCGATGTTTCATGTCTGCTTTATTAAATGTAAAGCTCTTATTCGTTAACTATTTTAAATTGTTTGAAAATCTAAATATATTGCTTACAACATAAATATAAATTTGTACTAAAAATCTTTCATAATCGGGATTTAATTGTTGTTCACTAAATCTAGAGTAAAATCAATAAATTGTATTATTGACGGAAGTTGAAAAACTAGAAAGAACCTTGTTGTTTTCATTGTTTCCATCGTTATTTACGCTAAAAGATAATTATAAGAATACCAATGCATCATTTCCTCTTAGTTGAGAGAGGGACCGAAATGAAAACGACCTATCACCGAAGTATCCCGAGTCTCTGTAGGTCCCTCCATATTCCAGTGATAGCTGCGTCAGTCTCCTCGACTGAAAGGCTTTGTTGTCAGTTTTCAGCTTTATCACAGTAAGACAATTATTCAGATACGAGCTTGATGGCTTATGCTACGCTGAGCTGGAACCCATCACTGCCCGTCATGTTTCCCCTACCCTCCCGATCCTCTACCTACCCGGCCATACCCAGGGCAGACAAACAGGTATTCAGGAGTAGGGTGGATGTGCATGTATCCCATACCCTCCTGATCCCATCCCTATCCAGCCTCACCCAGGGTGGACAAACAGGTTTTCAGGAGGAGGGTGGAAGTAATTATATCCCTCATACCCTCCCGACTCATACATACCAAACACCTACCCAGGATGGACACCCAGGTTTTCAGAAGGAGGGTGGATGGGTAATGTCCTTTACCTTCTCGATCCCTTACCTAACCATCCACACTGGGTGGACAAACAGATTTTCCAGAGAAGAGTGGATGTGTTATGTCTTCAGTACCCTCCCAATCCCCTAACTTGCCAGCCCCACCGAAGGCAGATATTGAAAACCGGATTGCAGGAGAGGGTGGATGTGGAATGTCTCCCTTACCCTCCTGATCCCCTACTTACCAGCCCCCCACCCCCACAGGGTTGACAAACAGTTTTGCAGAAGGAGGGTAGATGTGTCATGTCCTTCTCCCTACTCTCCTGATCTCATACCTACTCAACCCCACCCCGCCCAGACAAACAGGTTTCATGAGGAGGATGGATGTGGCATGTCTCCCCTACCCTCCTGATCCCCTAACTACCTAGACAACACCCAGGTTGGACAAACAGGTTTGCAGGGGGAGGGTGGATGCGCCATGTCTCCCCTACCCTCCTGATCCCCTACCTACCTAGCCCAAACCTAGGTTGGACGAACAGGTTTCCAGGAAGAGGGTGGATGTGTCATGTCACCCCTACCTTCCTGATCCTCTACCTACCCAGCTCCACCTGGGCTGGACAAACAGGTTAAGTGTGTCATGTTTTCCCTACACTCCCATTCCCCTACCTACCTAGCCCCTACTAGGAGAGACAAACCAGTTTGCACAAGGAGGGTGGATGTGTCATACCTCCCCTACCCTCCCAATCCCCTACCTACCTAGCCCCACCCAATGCAGACAAACCGGTTTGCACAAGGAGGGTGGATGTGTCATATCCCCCCTACCGCTCTATACCCTGCCTACCCAGCCCCACCCAGGGATGACAAACAAGTTTGCAGGAGGACTATGGATGTGTCATGTCTCCCTTACCAAAGATACTATAGAGTACGCAAAGATACTCAACTCTAAATTTTCCCATAAGAGGTTTCGTACCACCAAAGCAACGATGCAGTTGTAATCAAATGCCATCATCAAGGATCAGTGACGTCACGAATGTAAAACTCATGCATTCACGATTTTCTCTTTATACCATGAGTTCAAGATTTTAAATTTTACTCCAAGCATTCTGGGCTTGATCTTGATATCTTGCATCCAAGATTTTCTCTTTACGCCATGATTGCTGGGCAGCACTGCAAACACAATATAGTCATATTTCTCATAAATGAAGGACGAGGCAGTGACGTCACAAGACACGTGAGATCCTACGTCACAAATGAAAAACCCATGCATTCAAGATTTTCTCTTTACCATGAGTACAAGTTTTTGTCTTTATACTATGTATCTAGAATTTTCAATTTTACACCATGCATTCTGGGCTTGAACTTCATACCTTACATCCGGGATTTTCTCTTAATGTCATGCATCCAAGACATTCTCTTTACACCATGAATGCTGGGCAGCACTACAAACACAATACATTAGTATTTATTGAAAATTGCAACTATAATATTGATTTTTAACAGGCATGTTTTAGTAAATTCAAAATGTGATCCACAAAAATAAAAGTCTGGCTACATAAGGCGTAGCCAAAATATACCTTCTGATCACAGTATGTAAACAATGACGCTATTCGTCAATCATGTGGAAAATCGTGTCCCAAATGTCTCTATTGGCGCCATGGTACGGCTCATATATCTAGCTTGAGTATGTTTATATTATCTGTACTCTCTTAGTCCCTTACCCTCCCCATCTTTTACCTACCCAGCCCCAACCGGGGCAGACAAACAGGTCTGCAGGAGCAGGGTGGATGTGTCATGACTCCACTACCCTCCTGAACCCCTACCTACCCAGCCCCATCCAAGCCAGACTAATAGGTTTGGAGGAGGGTGGATGTGTCATGTGTCCCTTACCCTCCCGATCCCCAAACTACCCCGCCCCTACCCGGATGGAAAAACATGTTTGCAGGAGGAGGGCGGATGTCTCATGTCTCACCTACTGTCACAGGGGGAGGACAAACAAGATCAGATCCTATTGGATTTTATTATAATAGTAGATTTTTGAATTTTTTAGTTAACCTGTATTATTTTCATTTTCAATTATTGTTTAGTAAGCTTTAGCATTCAGTAAAATTTAACCTTTTTATTCTCATTTTACTTTCTATAAATTATCCAAAATAGAAATATACGTTTGCTAAAATCTTATATATTTGCTTTGGGTACCGATCAGTATTTTCATAGTAATCGAACTGACTATCGAAATTTCTAACTTTTCTTAAGGTCGATGCTTGCAATACATATGATGTTTATATTTTTTTTAACTGAACGTTTACAGAGAGAGAGAGAGAGAGAGAGAGAGAAGTGAGAAAAAAGTAAAGGGAGAAGTTAAGTTCAGAAACCTTTTAGCCTGTATTTCCTCTGTTTTCAAATGAAAAACTGACAGTTTTACTGCATGTGAGTCTTCCGTTTTAGAATTAAAAAAAAAAAAAAAAATTTCTAACCTTTTTTAATCATCCTGAAGAGACTGCTTTATTCGCGATTCTCCATTTATCGAAGAGTTAGAGTTCATACATAAATGCCCACAAAAATACTAGTTCCATAAAATTGAGAAAAATCAAATAAAAATTTTTAACTTCATACACTATAGTTACAAACTGCATTTCCCCATTAGTAGGTCTCTTTAATGGGAAGTAGAAAATATGAGTTAATACTTTTTGGCTCTTCCAATCTCCCCTCTTAACTGCAAATAATTACTAGATTGGAATTTCATCAAGGTAATGAGTTTATATTTGAAGATGATTCGGTCTTTCGAAAAATGGGGTTTTCCATCTTTTGATGGACTGCATTCCTATTGCCTGACTTAGTTCATGGAAGCCCCGTTCACAATCAGTAAGGACTTGTAATATTATAGCTTCAATTCCTGTATTGAGAATAAGAAATGAAACAGTTGAGCCTTACCTTTAAATATAATTGTGCAACATACCGCCATAATTCTGTTTAAACTGAAAGCACTCCCATCAAAGGTCTCTGTATCGAATCGAAAATAGTTATATATCCCTTGCTTTTCAAGGATATGATAAAGATGACACGGAAAACGATCATAAATCTTATTTTCTTTTTAAATGTCCATCGAATCTCAATATAAAAGTCTCTTTTTGTAGGAAAGTGACCTTATTTTAAGTGGGAGTATTTGAAAAATAAAGTGAAAGAAACTGTTCATAAAACAGAAGCGGAGCAGGTGGCCCAATTAGCCCGGAATCCTAACAAGACTCATAATATTCTGAAAGCTAAAGGTTCAACGTCCCACCCACTACACACACACAAAAATCGAGTCGCCTCCTCACGTATTGCCAATATTTTTCTTTTTAGAATATAGATGTAATCAAGAACCATACCCATAAGAAAAATAAGCTGTAATTTCACACTGGTATACAATTTCAGAAATTAATTTACTTGCTTCCACAACACAAGGACTATTCTTAAAATAACAAACAATTTAGGCATATACAGACGTCTAGACTAAATTATTCCCAAAAACGTGTTCAACAACATTTGAGTTCTTATTCGATTGACTGTTTTAATTAGAATTACAGAGTGAGAAATCTGTAGGAAAATTGTGTTTCGGTTGTGCACATGAACAAAGTTGACACATGTAAAGCGGACATTATTTGCTAATGCATCTGTTTGTTTACTTGATTTATCTCATAAAGTAAAATCTATATCTAATGAAAATTAACGTGTAAATTATTCTCCCCTTTTTTATTTGAAGTTGCCGCAGATTATAACAGCAGTTTGCATCAAGGAAATTATGTATGTTTTATTTCCGTCTTATATGATTAATATTTTATTTTAAAAGAATTTTTGATAACACTGGTATTAGTGTCGGCGGAGCCATAGAGAATCAATCGCAAAGACCGACAGTTATAAAGGGCTTAGTTGACATGATTTCCCCTTTTCCAGGAAAACCCTGCTAGCTACTCTATCTGAGGGAAACGATGAAAGAAGGAAGGCAAGAAATATGGAACATGCGCTCTTTATATTTATTTCTTAAGGAACAAAGAATGTGATGTCAAGTACTGGGCTGACACTTTCTGTGTTTACAGCACAGGGAAATAGTGAGGATCTAGGATAGAAGAAGCGTCTCGAAGGATGATTATGGGCAATTCAAAGCAGCGGTCGCCAACCGGTGGTCCGTGAAAAAATTTTGATGGTGCGTAGAAAAATTGGGACATCATTTCAATTTTTATGTTTCCTTAATCCTTTTTTTTATATCTAAAGTATAAAAAATTTTTATTAATGGGTGTATTTAATATTACTAAAATAAAAGTTTTCTGATTATTATTATATAAACGTATCCTTTATTTATTTATATTAGTGGCCCGCCAAATTTAGAATTATACATTAGTGGTCCATGAAGTTCCAAAGGTTGGCGACCGCTGATTCCGAGGAGTGGTTTCAGATGACTGCGGGCCATAGGGATCTGAGAACATGTTATGAGTAATGATGGGATTGTGTGCAAACTTCCAATGTTTGAAATGGAAATTTAAACATTTACGGTCAATAAAGACTTCAGTTTTATAAAAAGTAAATAATAGGAAAAGTTGTGGAGGAAAAAATTGAGAAAATATGCACAATGATGGACGGAAAATACAAATAGTAGATGGTAGAGATATGAGTTAGACTTGTGGAAGTGTTATAAAGCGATAACCATAAAATAATTCAGATATTCTACAGTAGTTTTAGCCTAATTGCTATCATACTTCTGGAAGATAGTTGCAAAGATTTTAATCAGGATTGTGCAATTTAACAATAAATTTATTTGACTTAAAATACAGGCATTTACACTCATACACGCATTAAAAACACACTTATATACTTACTGTTATCATTTTATTGACTTTAAGGATTCATGAAAAGGAAAGTTTCTTCTCCGGAAATTACTTTTAGGTTTGTCCTTTTCTTATTCGATACTGATGTAATACCTAATATTTGCCTCATGATGCATTTATAACTTTTACTGATTTTTTCGATAAATAATGGATCATTTTCAAAGAGCTTTCCGGTTAAAAGATTTCCTACTGTGTACATCTCTTGCTAGACCTATAAAACAGTTATAAATTACCTTTCCAAGATTGAATTCCCTGTCGAGCACCTAGTAGCACCTCCGTCAGTGGTTTATTATATACTCAAAATAGTTTGCAGGGTCCAGCCTGTCACTCTACCTACATCCCACCTTCTTGTCTAAAATATTGCTCTCCATCCTCTCTAACTATTGCTTCTTTGTCCATTTGCAGTTTCACTCTCAGATCTTTATGGTTCATCTCCTTCATTTTCAGTGTCTTTATCTTGCTCTCCAACTCCCTCTTTTTACTGTCTTAGGCGCTGAATGAATGAAACTCCCCCAGTGCTTAAAGAAAGTCTAAATTTCTTAAATCAAAATGAAAACTCATAGCAAAATCACTTGTTACGACGTCTCCATGGATGCCAAATGGCGAAGAATCTCTCCTCAATGGGCTATCACAAATTATTATATAATGAGGATGGATAATTATAAACTAAAATTTCATAAAAGTAATTACAGGAATCGATGTAAGAAAGATTGTTGAATTCCAATTTAATTATACAAGAATCGTTTCCAGAAATCCAGAGATATGAAATACAACCTCGGAAGCGGATGAAAATGTCTCAAGTGTTTTCAAATACTTTATTATTATTATTATTATTATTATTATTATTATTATTATTATTATTATTATTATTATTATTATTATTATTATTTATGAAAAATTCCTTTCATAAAGTTTCCACTGCCTCTGAAAAGGAGATCTTCAATTAGCTCGCTTATTATATTCGCAAATATGGCGTTAACTATTACAAAAAAAAAAAAAAAAGCGCAATGATCGTAGACAAAATTAAAATCTTTCAGTCATGCAAACAACACAAGACAAATTTTATCTTACCGGGTGTAATACTTTCATTATTAATGAATAGTTCAAATGTAAAGTTTTAGGGAAAAGTTTCAGTTTAAACCGACGAGTCGACGACAATGAATAAGTGGAACAGCCTTTTCCAAATAATTTGGGCAAGCCCGGAGGCCTTTTGCTATGATATAGATAACCAGATTTGTATATAAACTACAGATCTCAGACGCTAACGAGTTAACTGCGCCTCCCTCTTTTTCCACCCGGCAGGTGTTAACGTCTGCGTTCCAGTCGTCTGCATGTACGTTTGGACTGTCATGCCGGCTATTGGTAAATTTTTACCACTAAATATCAGTCCTTTAGGAGATGTCATAGCTATTAAAGACGTAACTGATCGAGATTTGTAACCAGTGTTCCATTATCTCTGTAGAACCTTAGAAAATATATATACATCACGTGTCATCGTGATTTTGATCATGCATAATTCCGGTTATTCCCTTCTTTTCCTGCAAAGATTTGCCAGTTTTTGGTTTTTGTCATCACAAAACCTGTTACTGTACATGGATATCTTTAACACGTGCATTTTCTTTCTTGTCCACTTTCGGTGTGGATAACTCTCAGACTTTTCCAACGTAGAGAATAACTGTTTTTACAGATGTTAGAATGGCAATAAAAAGGTGAAGAAGTCGTATCTATATGGTGTTTGGAAGAAGACATATAGTATAGTAGTAATTGTCTGAATCTCAACCTTTTTTGGCATCGTTTACTATTTGGGAAAATTTACCATATTGGCCCATACCTACGGAAGTGTTATAAGGTAACGAAGTCAATGTGTGATGGTTATTGTCGTTCGGACAAACTGTCACGATTTTACATTTCATTGCTGAACATCATGTGGATGAAATTATTGATTTTCATCTCATAAAGCTATTTTCTGGAAACCATCAACAATCGTGTAAAACCATATATACAGCAAACTACAATTCAAAAAGAAATTGAAAAAAGGCAGCGTGAAAAGAGGATATTCATTTCAGTTCTCAACAGTAACAGCAAACCCGTATTTTTCCACTTTCTCTCACAGCAGCGAAAACCTTTGGTTCTTTCAAACTACCACAGCAGTATTTTTTATTGCTTAGCTTTATTCCACCGACCCGATTTTTCGCCTGTTAGTTTGGAGGATCAGAATAGAAACAAGTAAAAAATGCGTCGAAGAACCGAGTTTTCTGTATAGCGTAAAATGCGATATAAAACTCTCAGCCAGGGCCCATGAAACTCTCAGCAGCGGCACATGACGCTTTCAGCCTCGGCTCCGTGGTGGAATGTGCTGTAGGCACCTATAGCGGTGCCAGACGCAGGATCATGGCTAACTTTAAGCTTGAATTAAAAAAAAAACTACCGAGGCTAGAGTGCTGCAATTTGGAATGTTAGATATCTGGAATATGGATGGGTAGCATACCATTTTGCAGCCCTATAGCCTTAGCAGTTTTTAAGATCTGAGGGTGGACAGCAATATATATATATATATATATATATATATATATATATATATATATATATATATAGATATATAATATATGTACATACATACCACCATATATATATATATATATATATATATATATATATATATATATATATATATATTATGAATCCCTTTGCTTCATCCATGTATAATAACATTACAAAAGCACATGCCTCTGATATTTTCCTTCCCTCTCTCTCTCTCGCGCACCTCATCCCTCCCATGTTTGGCCTGTGCTGGCCTGCTCTTACATTTCCAGAACTACTAAGAATGAGTCATCGGGATGAAATAAAAGCAACGAGCACGAGAAAGTGGGCCTCGCTTTCCCCCACACCCCAGTCGAGTCAGGTGACTCAGGAATCCTTGATACACCCCCCTCCCGGGCCGTGCAAATACGCCAGGACACACACTTGAACTCACATGGATGTGGGCCGCCACGAGAAAGCCTTGTCTTTGATCAGTGCTCTGAAGAAGTCTTACGAAGACATATCTCAGGAGAAAGGTAACGTGTGCGAACAAGTGGTGGCAATCTTCTTATATTTCATTTTCTGTCCTTTATCAGTGCTTGTGCGATCCTTCATAGTGTTTCAGCCATCCCCACAGCTGTGCTTCCCCTAGAAAGATTCTTTGATTAAGAACTGTGGTTCCCTTGAAAGGTGATTTGTGTTCAATTCCTCCCCTTCCAGTACAGTAACGTTTGAACGATAATTCATTCATTCTTTGCCCTCTGAGGAATCTCAAGATTCATGTTAACCCTTATCACGTGTTCATACGACGTTTCTAATGCAGGTGTCTGCAATTTCCCTGCTTTGAAGGTGGATTCCCCCCTGTCCTATTGCTTTTGGCTTGTAAGAAACGCTGCGAATCATCACACATATCTCTGAACACGTGCTCATTTTCAATTGTTCCAGTCCGTGCCCTTATGCTAGGGGCATGCGCATCACTGTCGACGCCTTGATATCAGTAACATAGCATCTGAGGTATAAATACATTCCCTTGTTAATTTAACCCTTGGAGTTTCCTTACGCTTTCTTCCCCTTAAATTGTATTTGGGCCTTCAGCCGACACCTTGTTTTCTTTGCACCTGATCAACCTGATCGTCTCCTACTTAATCGTAGTCAGAGAGGAAGTTATCCGTTCCAGGAACATCAGGATTAATTCAGAGATAATATTTATACATCGAGCTACAAATGTCCTTTCATATCCAATTTGCTCTACCTTAGAATTAATATATTTTCATAAATGTTAACCAAAGGGCAATTTTTTAGTTGATAATGATTTCGTCCTCTTGTGAGATCGAACCAGCGCATAGAGGGCTGAGGAGAAATCAGGACTCCAGTGACATTATCAACTCGGCCAACAAGTGAGGTATAAGTTGATAGCGACTCTTACATTACAAATTACTGTCAAACTCAAGTATTTGTAATTAGAGTCGATATCCAACACCCTCTGACATGTTGAGCAAATTGGATATGAAGGACTTCTGTAGCTCAATGTGTGAACTATATGAATACAGTGATGTGATAAAAATACATAAAAAAATGGCTATGTATGGCAAACGTTCGACTTTGTTAACATGGCAGAGGGGGTTGAATATCGATTCTAATGACGAATACCTGAGTTCGACAGTGATTTGAAAGGTGGGAGTCATTATCAACTTATACCTCACTTGTTGGCCAAGTCGATAATGTCACAGGAGTCTCGATTTCTCCTCAACCCTCTGGGCGCAGGTTCGATCCCACAAGAGGACGAAATTATTATCAATAAAATAAATTCCCCTTCAGTTAAAATATATGAGAATAATTAATTCCGAGGTAGAGCGAATTGGCTACTAAAGGTCATTTGTAGCTCGATGTATGTAATGAATCACAGTGATGTGATAAAAATTCATGTATGTATATATATATATATATATATATATATATATATATATATATATATATATAGATATTGAGACAAACAACATCCCACTCGTGTTTTTCAGTCTGCGTCTTCCAAATTCACTTCAGTTTTAAAAGATTATACAGTTTAAAGAATAAGATTTATAATAATATTAATGTATTTAAGCAAAAGCAGAGTCAGCTAGCAATCCAATATCTTTAATCGATATTCGTCATATCCAGGAGAGAATACCCAGAGATGTTTCAGTTTCAGATCATTTCCTTAAGGAAACAATGAAACTGTAGAGCTGATTTCTTTACAAGTGACATATATTTCAGTATCTAAGACCAGCTCCAGGCATAAGCTCTGTATATGTTAGTACACACACTCACACACACACACACACAGATGATATATATATATATATATATATATATATATATATATATATATATATATATATATACACATATATATATATATAAGCTCTGTATATGTTAGTATACATACATACATATATATATATATATATATATATATATATATATATATATATATATGTATGTATACTAACATATACAGAGCTTATATATATATATATATATATATATATATATATATATATATATCTATATATATATATATATATATATATACATGTGTGTGTGTGTTTGTGTGAGTGTGTGTGTACTAACATATACAGAGCTTATGCCTGGAGCTGGTCTTAGATACTGAAATATATGTCACTTTTTAAAGAAATCAGCTCTACAGTTTCCTTGTTTCCTTAAGGAAATGATCTGAAACTGAAACATCTCTGGGTATTCTCTCCTGGATATGACGAATATCGACTAAAGATATTGGATTGCTAGCTGACTCTTGCTTTTGCTTAAATACAGTTAATATTATTATAAATCTTATTCTTTAAAATGATAATCTTTTAAAACTGAAGTGAATTTGGAAGACGCAGACTGAAAAACGAGTGGGATGTTGTTTGTCTCAATATATATATATATATATATATATATAGATATATATATATATATATATATATACATGAATTTTTATCACATCACTGTGATTCATTACATACATCGAGCTACAAATGACCTTTAGTTTCCAATTCGCTCTACCTCGGAATTAATTATTCTCATATATTTTAACTGAAGGGAATTTATTTTATTGATAATAATTTCGTCCTCTTGTGGGATCGAACCTGCGCCCAGAGGGTTGAGGAGAAATCGAGACTCCAATGACATTATCGACTTGGCCAACAAGTGAGGTATAAGTTGATAATGACTCCGACCTTTCAAATCACTGTTCGAACTCAGGTATTCGTCATTAGAATCGATATCCAACCCCCTCTGCCATGTTAACAAAAGTCGAACGTTTATATATATATATATATATATATATATATATATATATATATATATATATATATATATATATATATGTGTGTGTGTGTGTGTGTGTGTGTGTGTGTGTGTGTACTAACATATACAGAGCTTATGCCTGGAGCTGGTCTTAGATACTGAAATATATGTCACTTGTAAAGAGATCAGCGCTACAGTTTCCATGTTTCCTTAAGGAAATGATCTGAAACTGACTCTTGCTTTTGCTTAACTACAGTTAATATTATTGTAAATCTTATTCTTAAAATAACTAATCTTTTTAAAACTGAGGTGAATGTGGAAGACGCAGACTGAAAAACGAGTGGGATGTTGTTTGCCGTAATTACGATAGTCTGAAATATAGATACGTTTTTTAAACACTTTAACAAAGTAGCGGATGGATGTAATTGTGATGTAAATTTTCGCCTCCTTACCTCAATGTATGTGGTCGCACAGGAGTTATACTTTCATCATATTTTAAATCAGAAATTAACAAAGCCACTATAACTTTATCGATGCTCTTGTAGGAGGATCTCTAACCATCCGAGAAACCATTATGTTGATTTTTTTTAAATCTGAAGGTACTATCCGGTCAGTTCTTGTTGTTCTATGTATTATGGGCATTTTATCAATTATTATATACCACTGGAATAAGTCAAGTGGGATATTGTTCATAACAGAAATATGATCCATTTTCTTTGAAATATTTCACTCCTGAGATATCGTGGCAGTTTGTTATCGACATATGTGGTACAACGCAATTCGTAATAGTTCATTCATTATGGAAGTGTGTTTATCTTTATTTCATTTTACATGATAAAAGATGCACTTTCTCGCAAGTAGCAGAATAAATACTTCCACACGTGATTTATTATATAATAACCTAGGAAAGGTTATGACAGAGATCGTTAATTATTCCCCAAAGTTTTCATTTATCAAACACGTAATGCGTAAATCATGAAATTTGATAGGATTATAATATGACAATCAAAATTATAAATCAAAATACCAAAATTACGACTATTTTCTGTCAATTGTATTTTATTCTCTGCAGTTTTCCGGTATTATGGGCATCGGAAATCTTAAAAGGAATTTAGGACAATGTTCATGGGAAGCGTTTGAAGACGCAATACCATTGGAAAGAATATTCATTACAGAAAGGTGGCACCTGACCACAACATTCGGAAGACTAACATGGCCCAGAAAATCTATTGCAGACCACAAAGCATATATATATATATATATATATATATATATATATATATATATATATATATATATATATATATATACATATATATATAAATATATATATGCTTAAAAATCACAGTAGATGCACGGGACTTCATTAAATACGCGAATAGCACAGGAAAATGATAGGCAGAAAATCAAGCGCTTTCTTCTTTACTAAGACATTGTCAAGGAATGAAGTAAATAAAATTAGAAAGAAAGTTACCAGGTAAACAAAAGGATCAAGAATACCAGATTGTTAATTGTCAAAAGGGTAAAAATCAAAGAGATAATCCAGAATTATTGGATATCACACGGTTCCAAACTTAAACATAAATATAACCCCAACAGAAGCTGAAACGTAGCCATGTGTAAAGTCCAAAACATGTAAAAACTGCATATATAAATTTTGTTGCTTATATTTATCTACAACTTTTTTATTATGAATGCATCGAGTTTAAATAAACCAAGACTTGATAAAATTTATTTGACTTGATGAAACAAGATTTAATTATATTAATTTTAACTGTGTCATTACATTTGATTAAAGCTCTTGTTTGACTTCAGTTAATAGGATGATCTAAATCTCTTATATGTACGAATAATGCATTCAATATTTGTCCAGTTCTCACAGAATATTGGTGCTGTTTGATTCGTTTTGAAAGAGATTTTCCGGTTTGTCCGTAATATATTTTATCCCACTTTTTACAAGGAACTTCATATATGCAGCCGGGAAGATCTTCAGGAGAATATTCTATTACTAAACTCTTGACATTAATATTAATGAAAACAACATTTATGTTAAAAAGCTTTAAAATTCTAGGATTTTCTAAAAACCTTTCATCATAGGGTAATTTTAGAAAGTTATGCTTACTTAATTCAAGTTTGCCCATAGTTAAATAAAATGCTTTTCTAGCTCTTTTCCATGCCACATCTGCAAAAGTCCTTGTGTATTTAAGCTTCATAGCAATATCATAAACAGTTTTAATCTCAGCATCAATAAACTGCTGGCTACAGACATATAAAGTCCTTAAGAACATCCCAGAAAAAAAGGGGATTTATTATTTTGATGGTGATTTCAGTAATGATGAACAAAAGAGGCATTGATAGTTGATTTTCGAAAGACGAAATTTCTATCATTTCTATGGACAGTTACATCAAGAAAATTCAAATTACAATTTCTTTCTTCCACTACAGTGAATTTTATAGGACTAAATTATTGAGATAATAAGGAATTTCTGAAGATTTTCGTTAACTGACCAAATACAGAAAATATCATCAACATACCTTAACCATATAACTTTTTAGGGCAAAATTCTTGGTAAGAGTTTTGTCTAAAAAAACTCCATGTAAATATTGCTAAGGACACAAGATAAGGGATTACCCATAGCCATGCCAAACTTTTGAAGAAAAAATTCCCCATTAAAACAAAATTTACTATCTTTGATACATAACCTTGTGAGACTAATGAGGTTTGCTACGGTTAAAGGAATATCATGACGTTCTAATTCATCCTCCAAAAATTCAAGTAAATCATCTGCAAGTAAATCATTTTGTAAATGAAGAGACAACCTCAAAACTAACCTTACTAAAATCAAAATTCAAATTTAAACTATACGGTTTGTTCATACAATCAACATTGTTTTTTTAACATTCGTGTTAAAAACGTTTTCTTCCAAAGGTGTAAGAATTTGTACAAGTCATTTAGATAAATTATATGTAACTGAGCCTACTGAACTAATGATTCGTCTGATAGTGTTATTGATTTTGTGTTCTGACTAAACCATACGTAATATAAAGTTGGGAGGCCCATTGAGGTGTAAACTGTTTAATTAAATTATCCAAGCCCTTTAGAATGGATTTAATTTGTTTACTAAATGGGGGGGGGGGGGGGGGTTCCTGTCAGTATAGGATCAGACCTCAGTTTCGTGTAAGTATCGGTAACATTTAATAATGTCATTACTTTATTTACAAAGTCACTTTTATTCATTATTACCACCGCATTAGACTTATCTGCCTTTGTTACTATCACTTTTTCGTCTTTTTTAATTTTCTTATACGCCTGGAGAAATCTTACGGGTACATTAGTGGGAGAAGCCTTGGCCATAGCACCATACACAATACCTTTACAAATATTTATATCCTCAGGATATAGATTGTGATGAAATATGTCCAAATAACAAAATGATTTTGAAATATCGGCTTAATCCAGGTTACCGTTAGAAACACAAAGCTTAATCCATATCCCAAAGTAGCTGTCCACTGGTTTGTCTGATAAATTAATCATGAATTCCACGTTGACATGTTCAGTCCAGTCGCTTCAGCTTGAACTGAAGCTTCCTTTCAAGACGGTTGCAACATTTCCTCAATTTCCGGTATTCTGTCAGAACTGGACAAATATCGAATACATTATTCGTACATATCAGAGATTTAGATCATCCAATTAACTGGAGTCAAGGAAGAGCTTTAATCCCATGTAATGACACGGTTAAAAGAAATATCAATGAATCTTGTTTCATCAAGTCAAATAAAGGAAGTGTTCTAAATTTAAGTCTTGGTTTATTTAAACTCGATCCTTCTAGTGAAGAAAAGTTGTAGATATGTGTGTGTGTGTGTGTGTGTGTGTTTCTTAGTTTACCTCATCTTCTAATAGAAATAAAAAAATTAATAAAACAAATCATTTCACGCATGTTATTAAGGCATGATCTAATTACAATTCAAGTTTGTGTTCAAGAACCAGAAATGTTCCTCAGTAATTACGGAAAAGGTAAAATTGCAGTTCTCGTTTCAGTTTGATATGAAAACAAATGAAATCTAGAAATTCATATCAGACTGTGTCTGGAAAAGAAAAAAAAGGGGATAAACGCAAAGTATGAGTAACATCACAAAAATTCCTATTTTCATAACAATCACGTCTCGTAATCCATGAATCTATGAACAGGTAATCCCGTTCCTGTATCGCCTAAAGCAGATAATAATCGGGTAGGGTCGATTGGGCCCTGATCAAATCCCATTTCCGATAAAGCCAATACAGTTTAAAAGTGAATTAGAAAAGAGAAAATGAAATCGGAAATTCTGGCAGTAACTTTTATAACACAGGATTAGTGATGTTCCCGTAACGGTTTCCTGTACTGTAGATTAAATTTGCAGGGGAGACAGAATATGACCAGAGTACTAATTGAATTTTTCCCAATTTCACATAAAGACTCGCCAGACTTTGGTTGATCTTGAACATTCAGCGTGTATATGGCAACGCGACGGTGTAAGTAGAGGGGTTTTAGGAAACCATGCGTAGTAAAATTATTTTTTTTATTTTTTAATCAAACTGGATTTTTATGGATCATACCGGGAGAGAGGGAAAGACCCTGCAATAGATCCACTTAAACGTCGTTATATGAAGGAGTTAAGGAGAAAAAAACGAGGCCTAGAATATGGAGGGTAAACTGGAAGCGACGAGAACAAATTGCTAAATTTCCACCTCTTTTAAATATGGGTCCACTAGAAGGAAAGAAGGTGACCCGATCGCCCCATCTTTTATTCAAAAAGTGTACATCCCACAAGTCATCATAGCCACCAAAATCGCCAAGGCTCACAGGTCTTTAGAAAAATTCCGCCATTCATGTTCAGTCTTTGCTTTATCTTCCACAAATTTCCACTTACGTTCAGCTCCATGAAGTACGAAAGAACGAAACATCCTATTTTGATGCCACTATATTGTTATGTCTAACATTTTGACAAAAATATTGGGCAGTTTTCATGATTCCAGATACACATTGAACCGAAACACGATGAAAGAAAAATCATAATCATATATAAAACTATAGCATAACCACAAATTTTAAGCATGTAGTTCTTTGTTGACCTTCCTCGGTTAAATTTAAATCAGCCATATTTCTATTCCTGAATGTATTAGCATTTTTATGGGTCTGTTTCTTACCAACGTTTGCGAGTCGGGGCAAACATTCAAATGAGACACTATCCATGCACATTATTTATATGTGTATAAATAGACACGCATATATCATCCATCTACACATTTCAGTTGCAGTATTTCAGACTTTTATATATCTCTCTACAAATATCCACACACATACGTGTATATGCGCGTGTGCACACACACACTCACACACACACACACACACACACACACACATATATATATATATATATATATATATATATATATATATATACATATATGTGTGTGTGTGTGTATGTATGTATATATATATATATATATATATATATATAATATATATATATATATATATATATATATATAAAATAAACCTGGTTTCCTAAAAGAATTGTCTTTGAAATCTCTCACGAGCTGCCATAGTCCCACTTGCTGTGGCATCTTCGTACATTTGCTAGAAATGGGAAAATACAGCCTATGCCTTCCATGAGGTCATGTTAAGGTTATGCAACACATCAGTACTCAGTTCACTTTCATGCTACTGAAGGTTTGCTTCCTGTTCTTGAACAGTTTTTTAGCAATACTTTTAATGGAGGGAGTAAAGGTAAATCCTCTAACGCATCCACTGTCTATGTTTCCTGTTAAAAACTTTTTGTACTGATAGTGAGTGGGGAAGTTTTCATCTGAAACTCTGACCATATAAGACTGCATTTCAACGCCATACTTTTAAAGCTAGCCTTCAAGTGAAAACTGGTGCATAGCAAATGAAAACTCGAGAATATCTCCACTCCAGAAGAACACTGATGCATAACGAAAGACGACAAGCCAGGCAGTAGATAGGTAACATAGATACTTTCCTTAAAATAGTTACAACTGGTTTTCCCTTCGACTGCAGTGCTTCATATTTACATTTTTCTTTAAGCAAACTTTAAATATTGAATTTGGAGCATCGGATTTCAGTGTCTAACTTGTCTTACAGCGATATATAAAACCGAATTCTCCACGAAAGAAATTACCGAACTAATTACTTTATCCCTTCCATGTGCTGATTCTTATCCTTTCCGTACGTGCAAAAAGAGGGAGAAAAAAGGTGATGGAAGCTGTAGTTACATTTAGCAGAATTAGATATTGAAAGATGCTTGTAGTAAATATTGTCAAAAAAGATGAGATAACGTCTGAAGACACCAATGATTTCCAGTTTGAGCATTTGAAGAAAATCCTAAATATACATGACAACGACGATTTTCTATGTATTCAACTTTACCTCTTTTTAATATTAGTTATATTTTCGAAGCTTATACAGAAAGGTTTAATCTTCTCCTACTCCAAAAGTATCTTTTAATGAGAAGTAAATCTTTTGTACAACGATTGGGTGATTCGAAGAATCAAAGCTCTGTACCCCATGGATTTCCTTCATTTCATAGGCATATGACGTAAACGGACTTGACAGAATTCAGATTTTTCTTCTCCATAACACGGCCTGTAGAATG
>NC_061087.1:70963468-71000968 GCF_015104395.2 Macrobrachium nipponense | reverse complement strand
GAGTTTTCAAGTCTGGATTGCATCGGAAGATATTTCTTAGCTCTCATTTAAAGTAACTGTAGTTAAAGTACTGACTTTACTGACAAGATGTCCGCACAGGATATCCCTGATATAGCACGCATACTTACATGAAATGTGTCCAAAGAGGAAAAAAGCGTGCTGGCTGTGTCCCATTCTAGTTCTCCCTGGCTGTTTGGTATAGAAAGCTTCAGGCAGAAGGTGTAGCTGCACTAATCAGCTGACTAAGTTGCTATGATGTGTAATAAGCAAGAAAATATGGGGAGGCGTTTTACCCCACGGGGCCTTTTTACCCCACTCTACCATACGTATGTGTAAAAGGCACTGGACAAATTGTAATAAGTGGAAATCAGGTCGATAACGAGTAAACGTGAACAAGATTGGAATGCGAAAAAAACAGTAAATTGTTAATTGTTTATAGAAGTTTACAAACACTGGAACAGATGAGACAAGCTTACGCATCATAATATTACCGGCCATAAAGGTGAGATTGCGAGCGCGCAAATGACCTGGAATAGTTCGGAACAACATAACTGTGACGTCAGTGCGTTAAATAGGACTTGTACATGGGAAATGGAAACGCACAGAATAGATTAGCGTGCATGCATTCGTGTGTTCAGTAGCGTATGTCCATATGTCTGTTAGAACAAATGAATGAGACATAACCTCTAGTATGGGAATTAATGGGGCAATTAGACGACAAACTGTCGTAGTGGTCACAAGAAACTTTGGAGATCCGAGGAGGCGCTAAGATCTATCGGAAAAGGTAAAGAACATTTAGAACAGTGACATTTATTTCAGAGGATTGAGAAGGGAAGTGTGATGCGACACTCAATATTATTGACGAACTTTAACATTTCATTGTCTGATAATTATGGTCCCTTTATTTCAGTTGGGTTCTGTTGTTGCTACTTAAAAATGAATTCTCCAGACTTTTATATGACGTGTATTGATAAAAACTCGGGTAGTAGTCTGACATGTGAGGATGGAGGTGATAATTATATACACGACGCTTTCGTGGAAGAGTATAGTGTTTTAATATTTTTCTTTGGGATTTACTTCAACTTATCTTATTCATTCATATGTTAGGTATTTGGGGAAAAAAATTATAGTTTTGTACATCGGGGGTTTGAATTCGCCTAAGACTTAATGATTAATTTCAGGTAGCTACATGGATGACAGGTGATGGGAACGAAACCAAGTAGGTTTGGCTATCAGTTAAATGGGTCTTTTACCCCTTAACAAGTTTGGTGGCATTGGTAAATGGCAATTAGGCCTATGAATTACGTTTCTGGAGAGACTGGGAACTACATAGGAGTTAGGAGATTAGGTAGAGGTAGGAAATAGGTCGATATAGTTATATATTTTGGCAAGTGTCCGTCTAGTGCTGACAAAGTCGTTGAAGTAAGAGAAATTTGTTGAGTTGAAGGGTCAGCCAGCATTCTAACGGCAGTGGCAATGTTCATTGTGTGTGGGAGTTGACGACTTTTTACAGTTGAGATTATGGATACTAAGTAAATGGGGCGACCTTAAGGGATTTAAGTGAAAGAATTACGCACGGTGGTAAGTATAACAAAAATATATATGCGCTAATGCAAGAGGAGACGACTTCACCGTGTTTAATGTGTCGTTTCTAATGATGACGTAAGCGTTAAATATTCTTTGCATTTTTATTTTTCTTATGTTAATTTGTGCACAGTTTCATTTTGTGTCCCTGCGGCATTCAAAGAACAGTAATAGGTTGCCCTTAATTGCAATACATGGGAATATGTGGTATGACATGTTTCATTTTTGTATGTGAGCATGAGTGAATGAGGCTGGAGATCGATTGTGCTAGACTCAGCAATTGCAAAGGTTCGTGTTACATTTTCTTTCTCTCTCGCCTCTTCCCATTTTCTGTCGACCAGCTCTTGACCTTATAACAGTTACGAATAGCTGATAACCTTGGCCTACAAAGAAAAAACGAGTAGATCTCCTCCCGCAGAGTTGAAAAAATAGTTTACTGGGAAGAGCGGTTTATTGGGAATTGGTGTATACAATTTTCTTTTATGGGTGAATGATACATTATTAATTTTGTGTTGGTGGTTTGCATGGTGATAAATATATTGATGTTATTGAGCTCGGGACTAATCCTGAACTATAAGAGTCCCTCTAAAGAAGGCAAAATGGCCTAAGCAGGTAACAGTCAAACTTAGGTGCATAAGATAACTAATATAAATGCAGGAGTCAGCCCCTTTCGAGGCATTGTTGATGGCGTTCTGTCCCAATCAGTGCAAATTTTTATTGAGGGAGTGAATAACTACTTAAACGCCAAGGAAATTAAAAATGATGCGGAGTGTCCACAGTGGCAAAAGCCTTGTTAGATTTCAATAGAGGGGATTTGTCATTTAGATGCCGTAGTTTCCAATACACAAAATGTCAGTCATGGACCGAATTACAAGCATTTCTGAGGACAGCCTATGGAACAAAGGAACACAGAGATATAGTGAGAGACCTAAGAGGTCTTTACAAGATTAGGAAAGGTAATAAAAACCTTATTGAGTATAGCTCAAAACATATTGACTCGGCAGGAGAATGGATACAGAAATTGAAAAATTCCACATGGGTAAATGTGACAAAATATCACTTATCAATTTACAGAAAATAATACATTTTTCACAGCTTCTACACGACGTCCTGGACGCCATTGTAGATACCTTTGATGAAAAGATTAAACCCACATCAGATGAGGAACTGATTTATTCCCAAATTCAGAAACACATGTCCAAATGTCCCACAGTGGATAGTATATATTTTAATGGGACCAGTCCAAGAAATACAATACAAAGAGACTCAGATTTTCCTTCTCCCCATTTGTGTGCAAAAGTGGAATATAAGAGAGGATCGATGGATCAAGGGAAACAGCAGTTGCATTGCTCCAATTGTAATAAACCAGGCGCACAAAGAAAGCATGTAGTCAATATGTGAAATATGCAAAACTGCAGATCACTTTTGCAGTCTTGTCCATCTCAGAAACAAACAGATGCAAAACTCACACTTCAAGAAATCCGGGAGTTATAATATGAGAACTTCCCAGGCTAGTTACTCAAAGGGGCAGAGAGATCGCGAAATTTCTGGAAGGCCGATCAACAAAAAGGGTACAGATGATTTGTATGTGCCATTGTGGTCGCCCCAGATCCCAGGCTGATAGTAAATGGAACAGTGGATGGAGGTGAAGATCCCAATTTTTATTGATATAGGATCTTCATTGAATTTAATGGTGTAAGTCCATATTCTCCCAATACCCTTTGAAAAACCTCAATAAGGGCACAGGTGTGTGATGTACCAGCCCATAGATTAAATGCCTTGGGTTTTATAAGAGTATGATTTACTCTGGGTGATAGAGTACTGATAGAACCATTAGGTGTTAGTGGCATAACGGTTGGGATACCGGGTGTTTTTATTCCATATGCGGATATAAGTGACAATGGCGGTTATGATGGGGATATCAGTTATAATGGTGCTTATAATAGGGGTACTGGTGATAATTGTGTCGGTATTAACAGTGGGAATATGAGAAATAACAATGGTGATTCTGATATTGGGGTTATGGTGGATGGAATAAGGGATACTGGTATAAATAAGGGGGATATTTATGAGGATGTGGAACATGGAAAGTACTAACTACATATATAAAGATGTTTTTATCAGAGGATGTTATTTTAGATAAAGGTACAATGACTATGGTGAAAGTCAGACTGAGGGAAGAGAAAAAGCCCAAAGAGGTATGGATAATTAACGGTAGCGAGAAACTTAGAGGGAATATTAGCACTATCGGTGAACAGAATAACAAATACTGGTGTTACATGGGTGGAATTATTGAACTGTAACGATACAATTAGGAAATGTGGTAGACCTCCAAGATTGGAAAAATTATAGTGGTTCAGTGGCTATTTTAGGGTAAAACTGAGTTTTCAGAGGCAGAAATGCAATCAAGGAGGAAAATCTTTGGGGGAACATTTAGCTAACGCAGACTACAAAGAGCATATAGATGCGGTAAGCGAAACTTTTGGCGGAATTTGGGGATAAGGTAGGCCTAAAAGGGGGAAGAGGAAGGAATTATTAGACCTAGTGCATCTCCATACAACTTTCCTCTGTTGGCACTGCCTAAGAAGTACGACTCTGTCCGAGTATGCGCAGATTTTAGACGTTTGAACGAGAAAACAATTCCTGACCGTTATCCAGTCGCGTGTATACCAGACCTTTTCGTTGAAATTGGGGAACATAATATTTATAGTTCAATTGATTTAGCGCAGGGTTTTTTGCAAGTCCCTCTTAGCGAGAATAGCAAGGAATATACTGCTTTTTCAGTGCCCAAGGGACATTTTGAATTTACACGGATACCTTTGGTTTGTCAGGTAGTCCTATGACTTTTACAAGGTTGGTGAACACAGTTTTGCAAGGGCTATGGGTAAAAATGTCTTTGTGTACATGGATGTATATTGATTGCAAACAGACTCGATCAAGCATCACATGGAAGTGCTCATGGAAGTACTTAGGAGACTTAGGTTAGCAGGATTGAAAATTAAGCTAGCTAATTGTTCCTTCCTGAAGAAAGCAAATTACATATTTAAGTCAAAGCAAATGCAGATTTTCCTGCCCCTAAGACAAAGAAGCAAATTAGGTCATTCTTGGGGGTGGCGTCATTCTTTAGAAGGTTTGTGAAAGGGTTTTCTAACATAGCAGCTCCTTTAACAGCTACTTGTTGAGAACCTCAACAAGTAGCTTTTCAGAAAGTTAAGGACGCATTAATGAGTCCGTCAGTTCTGAAAATTTCCAGATTTCAGTGAACCTTTCACATTAGTGACTGATGCCAGTCAGGAGGGTATATGGGGCTTGCCTTATGCAAAATTTGATGGAAAGCTCCATCCAATTGCATTTTATAGCAAGAAATTTAGGACAAAGGGAAGCTTAAAAGACTAATGGCTACTGTAGATAAGGAAGCCTTTGCAATAGTATCAAGTTTAGTTCCTTTTAAAATGTTACTTATAGCAAATAAAATAGAGCATTCTTAGAGGGGAATCGGGAAAGATTATATGTTACCTTTTTCAGGTTTAGAATTAGAAGGTAATCTGTTGGTCAGGAAAATTTAATATAAATTAAGGACTAATGAAAGTAAAGGAGACACGACACAGATCATGATTCCGAAAGTCCTAATTCCAGTAGTCTTAGATATAGTACATTGCAAGTTTGGTAATCCACATTTGGTGGTAAAAAAATGTATAATGAGATGCATAATAAGTATATTTGGAAAAATATGTGGACAGATGTGGAAAATTTTCTTTTCAAAAAAGTGTACAGTGTGCAATGCTTGCAAACCTGCAATGGTAACTTCTTGCAAATTATGGGTTCATATCCAATACCAAGTAGACCTTTTCAGAGAATACATATGGATATCTGGGAAATTTTTGTGAATCAAGATACACCAATAAGTATCTATTAGTAATAACAGATGAAAATAACAGGACAGTAGAAATTTTCCACTTAAGCATAAAACGTCCAAAAAAGTAGCTGTAGCATTTTTGAATGGGGTCATCTGCAGATATGGCTCACCTGAGGTTTTATTGACCGACAATGGTAGAGAATTTGTAAACAGGACCTTAGAGTGTTTAGCAGAAGTCATGGGGATAAAGAAAGTAACAATTATTCCATACAGACCTGAAGCTAATGGGTTATGTGAATGAGCAAACAGGAAAGTGCTCAAAGCTCTTAGGAAGACTATAGGAGGAAATGATAGAAACTGGGATAGATATATAGATATAGTTAGACATAGCATTAATACTATGGTCAGTGATTCCATTAAAATGTCTCCATTTGAAGCATTGTTTGGTTGCCAAGCGCGAGGCACATTTGATTTGCTACCTATACCTCATCATGGAGAAAATACAATCGAGGGATTAATTTCCAAAGCAAAGGAGAGACATGTTGTCTCAGCCGTAATCTCGAGGCTGAGACCGAAAAAATGATGGAAAGAAGCAACGAGAAATCATTAGATGTTAAAATTGCTATTGGAGGTAATGTATTTCTAAAAATCAATGTGAGAAATGAACTAAATTACAAGTTAGGTCCAAAGTTTAAGGGTCCTTTTAGAGTTATTGAAGAAAAGAAAGGAAACAGATTTGTAGTCTTAGATGAAAAGACAGGTGTGTCTAAATTGAAGAAGACAGGAAAATGATAAAAAGGTGATGCTGCACAGTTGCAATTTTTTTCTAGATTTTCCAAATGGATGACGAAATGTGATTAATCAGTGTTATGTAACATTTTTTTTCTCTCCTTCCTTTTACTTTTATATTTTCTTATTATGCACAACTGCAGCAATTTGGTGTAAAATCCCGGATGAATGTTGTAATAATGGAATAATGGGGTGAAAAAACGTGGGTAAATACCGTGGAGTTGAGCAATCTTATAAGGAATTTTTGGGGTGATTCCTGGTGGTGATTTTTGTTGATTTGGTGATTCCTGGTGGCGATTTTTGGTGATTTGGTGACCCCTTGTGCTGATTTTTGATGATTTGGTGAATCCTGGTTGTGTTGATTCTTTGGGAACGATTTTTTTGGTGGTTACTTTGGTGGTGAATTTTGGTTGCTATGATTTTTGGTTTTTTGGTGGCAATCTGTGGTTTTATGAGCCAATGGGGTGGTGACTGCGGTTGTTGTTTGTGGTATTATGGTTCTTAGGGAAGGTACTGGTGGGCATTTTGGTTTACAGTTTCCCTGGTAAGGAGGTGTATTCTATGAGGTTATAGTCACTAGTGGTTGTATGCAGTATATAGAATGTGGTTGATAATTTGAGGATTGTGATTTTCTTAGTATGTCCATACGTCCGTTAGACCAAACTGAGTGAGATATAATCTCTAGTATGGGAATTAACGGGGCAATTAGACAACAAACTGCTCCGTAGTGGTCACAAGAAACTCTGGAGGTAAAGAACATTTAGAACAGTGACATTTATTTCAGAGAATTAGAATTGAATATGGTGCGACACTCAATATTATTGACGAACTTTAACATTTCATTGTCTGATAATTATGATCTCTTTATTTCAGATGGCGTCTGTTGTTGCTACTTAAATGAATTCTCTACACTTTTATATGACATGTATTGATAAAGACTCAAGTAGTAGTCTGACAGGTGAGGATAGAGGGGATTTATTACATGATGCTTTTGTGGAAGAGTAATAGTGATTTGATGATTTTCATTGTGATTTTCTTTATTCATTTTATTCCATTCTTATGTTAGCTATTTGGGAAAATAAAGATTATAGTTTTGTATATCAGGGGTTTGAATTTGCCTAAGACTTAATGATTAATTTCAGCTGGCTACAGGGATGACAGGTGATGGAAACACCTGTATGGCAGTATATAGAATGTGGTTGATAATTTGTGGATTGTGATTTTCTGAGGTTTATATCCCGACGAGGCGATTTCTTAGGTGCCATATACATATGGCGGTATCACAACTGGTTTACTTTGAGGTATATTTGGCGGTGTTTAAAAGGCTTAGGATTTAGCCTGTGGTGGTGAATTTTATATTGGTGGTTATATAATAGGGTTGGAGAGTTTTTGGGTTCCCATGTAGTAACAATAAGTATTTCTTGAGGACATTTTTGAGGTTATATGGTATCAGTGAGGCTTTATCGAGGATTTTGAAGACATTTAATGTGGTTATGAGGTATCAGTGTGGATTTATTGATAATTCCCCAGTGAGGATTAATGAGGATTTGGGGCTTTTTTTAGGTTAATTGTTTTCGGGATCTACAAGCTAACTAGACTGGGCAATGTTGCTGATTGAAGAGTGTTGAATAAACAGGTTGTTATTGCTGATAATGTTGTGGTGTCTCGGATGAGACCCAATTGTTGATATGATATTTTGTAGTTGATTTACTCACAGGAATTTTAGGTGATGACTTCCTTGATAGGGAATTTAAGGGGTCATTCGGGAAATGATACTGATATGTTGCGGCTGTAATTTATGTGGGAAATACAAAGTGGTTTTAATGGTATCTTTACATAGCGTTTCTGTTGTAGAGAGGGGGTGGAATTTATCTTGAGATACGTAAAATAGAAATAAGAGTCAACATTATATTTGATGGAGGTTAGTTGTATAAACATTATGGAGATTTTGTTGCTTAAACATTATAGATTAGCATGTGTGCATTTGTGTGTTCAGTAGCGTGTGTATGTCCATACGTCCGTTAGACCAAATGAGTGAGATATAATCTCTAGTATGGGAATTAATGGGGCAATTAGACAAAAACTGTCGTAGTGGTCACAAGAGACTTTGGAGATCCGAGGAGGCGCTAAGATCTATCGGAAAATGTAAAGAACATTTAGAAAAGTGACATTTATTTCAGAGAATTGAGAATTGAAGTGCGGTGCGACACTCAATATTATTGATGAACTTTAACATTTCATTGTCTGATAATTATGATCTCTTTATTTTAGATGGCGTCTGTTGTTGCTACTTAAAAATGAATTCTCTAGACTTTTATATGACGTGTATTGATAAAGAATCAAGTAGTAGTCTGACATGTGAGGATAGAGGGGATAATTATATACATGATGCTTTTGTGGGAAGAGTAATAGTGATTTGATGATTTTCTTTGTGATTTTCTTTATTATTTTATTCAATTCTTATGTTAGCTATTTGGGAAACTAAAGATTATAGTTTTGTATATCAAGGGTTTGAATTTGTCTAAGACTTAATGATTAATTCCAGCTGGCTACAAGGATGACAGGTGATGGGAGCAAAACCAAGGTAGGTTTGGCTATCAATTCTCTCCTTTTAGTTAAATGGGGTCTTTTACCCCTTAACAAATGCAAGAAAAAATTATGAAGGCCTGTTGTGTTCCCGCTGCATTCTCTAATAAATGAAACGCTCTAAAAAAAAAAAATTGTCATGGCCTATAAGAGTACATTTAAAGACAAACCACCGTCCGTCTGTTTGTCTATTATTCAGTCACGACCTAATGGGTTGACGTATTTAAATCAAACAAAAAACTATTGGATAGGGCTTTGATCGAGGACGGTTTATAGCCTTATATATACTAGCTGACTTACCTGCCGCTACAGGGGAAACTGTGTATACGAGCCACGGGTATAGAGGGAAGAGGGAGGGGAGTTTCTGAAGTATAGTACAGTAGCGAGTTAGCAGTACATTCATGTATACTGAATCCACTGCGAATTCATGCAGTTTACTGAAGACAGATCCTTGCACGATTCTCTCTGCTTTCCTGTGCAGTTTATTTTCACACAATGGATAAAATGTCTGAATATTGTTCAAAGGGAGACAGATTTATGTTCAGCAGAGATGATTTTTCTCTTCTAACAGAGAAGTATTTTCCCCTTCCCTCCCTCCCCTCTAGCTTCCTCACTCTCCCATCCCTCTCACCCTCTCAATTCCACCACCCCATCCCTCTCCCCATCTTTTCCCACCCCGTCCCCCTTTCCCTTCCCCTTTCCCTTTTCCTTTCTCTCTACATTTCCCCACCCCACTTCCCTCTACTTCCCCCTCCTTCTTCCCTCCACTTCCCCCTCCCTCTTCCCTCCCCTACCTGTAACCTGCCACTCATAGTTTTCCCAGGCAGCGCTGGGTATGTCAACTAGTATTATTAACACATTTTATCTACAGTCAGCTCATAAACTACTGGTGTACTTTCTTAATTCATTGTTCGTTATGGAAATATTGCCATATACAGATGCCAGATTTTTACATTCAATCAATAATATTTCCTTTCAAAGATGTTATACCTGAAATAAATTAAATTAGAATTTAGTACATTATATATATATATATATATATATTATATATATATATATATAATATATATATATATATATATATATATATATATATATATATATATATATAACATATATATATGTAAATAAATTCTTACCTGGGGGAGGATATTGTCTGCATGGTCAGAGTCCCAGGTTCCATTGGAAAGGTTGATCCAATTATCTTCTCAGCCTAGACGTAGACTCCCTTTTCACAAGTACACATAAAAGCTGCATTTTACGTTTCCTCAAAAATAGAATTGAATAAAATAATGCAACTAATAACATCACTAATAACATCTTTTCCTATGGTGATAACTTTTGCAGTTAAAATTTCCGTTGCAGTATGGGAGCCCACTCAGTCCTGTGTTAGCAAACTTACATATGGAGTATTACAGAACAGTAATTATAAACCCTACTACAAACCAGCAGATATGATTTGGCTTGTTATGTAGATGACATCTCAACATACTGGAAAAGCAAAAATTAGATTGAGTTACCAAATCCCTTTGTCAGATGTCTTAATCATCAGAACTAATAACAACTACAAATTTACCATCTTCAGGAAAGCAACATTCTCACTTTCATACATAAATTTTTACAGCTATTATGACATTTCAGTTTAACTTGGCATAGCAAGTAACTTCTCTCTTAGAGCCCTGGAATTTGCTCACCAGATTTTCTTAACAAAGAACTTGAAACAATCAGAAATCAACTTCTCTTGTAAATACCCCAAGCTCATAATAGAAAAAACATACATACATACATACATATATATATATATATATATATATATAATATATATATATATATATAATTTCCAGCATGATGGGGTGTATTCATAAATCGAGTGTAGTGGGTGTGGTCATACAGAACTGTGCCCATCAAAAAGCCGAGACAAGAATACGCTCCCCCTTGTAACAGCATCCGCTTAATGGTGGGTCTCACCTATACTTGATATAGCACCCCCAAGACGAATATGTCTTCTCACATCCAGCGTACAATATACTGTTTATATCCATTTCATATATACTCTTGCAACGTAGAATATAAAGCCATTGCTTCTAATGGTCATTTTGTCCTTTTTGAAACGGAAGTTTTCAATAAATTGTTTTAATATACTTATATATGATTTAAAACAAAACAAAAAGTTAACTGGGTTGGTCCTGCTTACTCTCGTTACTTGAGACTTACAGGATTGCGCAATGAGAATTGATTTCAACAGGCCGAGTTACCTTTTTACTGACAGCATGTCTTGGAGTAGAAGATGAAATTTTCACAACGAATCCAAATAGCACACAAAATGGTGGTTTCTTTTTAAGTCACGTGTTTATTAATATAGAAGTCTAGCATTTATACTTTATTCATTTGCTCTCAGGGGATGTACTTTGATACATCTCAAATTTTTATTATGGAGCTATTTTACACTCGATATAATCATTCTCCATTACTGTAAGCTGCCTATTCTATTATACGAAAATTAATTTTATTTCCGGAAAAATTATTTCCAGTCAACAGCCCAACTGGCGAACTTACATCTTTTGAACACTCAGAAAGTTATGTTTCTCAAGAAAAACCTAAGAATGCCACACAGAGGTTAGTGCACATCTAATTAGGTTCTTCCTGAACAGTATACCATTTTTGGATGTCTGGGTTATTACAGTATATAGGAAACCCAAACCCACATAATTTGTCATATAAGCACTCACTTTTACTCTAAACACACTAAACAAATTAAGGTGTCAACATTTTCCAGTACGTGTCTTAGAGCTCTTAGAATTTGTAGTCGTGAATTTTTGGAAGATGCATTTAAAATTACTGATAAATGAGATTCATTATGTTATCCTCCAAATTTTTGGAACTTTGTAAAAATAAAGCAAAAAAAAAAACAGTAAAATCCAACCAGTGTTAATAAAGATCTTAAGAACATTCTCTGTTTACCACTTCATCCTAATTTCATCGATGCTGTACCCATCTTAAAAACTATTGACATGAACTTGTTATTGAATATAATAATATTTTGAGAAATCAACTAATTAAGAATAGCCCGTCTAATTCAAACAATATTATATACAGGACTCCTTGCAAAGAATGCTTTAAGATTTATATTGGTCAAATATCAAAAGGACTAAAACTGTAATGCTCTCAGCACAAATATGCCATCTCAAGAAGCCTAACAAATAATGGCATCGTGGATCATTGACTTAAGACAGGCCATGTAATTAACTGGCATAATTCCTCCATAATCTACAAGGTCAACGATCACTGCAAAAGGAATCTGTTGGATTCCATTTTTATTGAAGCCACATCAACAAGGAATGTAAATCTCCACCCTGATTGTCCCTTCATCCTCCTTCTTTCCTGGTAACTTTTGCTTAAAGAACATGCTGTCCAGATTAATATATATTTATCTAAATTGATTTATTCCGACCATAGCTATTTCGCTGACCAAGTGAAAAAAACTAAATATATAGATATTTAAAAGATATCATTTGCCATGATAAACAGGAAGAACCTGAAATGTTCTTAGAATGTATATCTTTTATAATAAGAAAAAATAAAATAAGAGATTAAAACAAAATCATGAATCCCGATTCATGATTAAATGGTTCCTTAGTTGAAAAGACCCTTGAAAATTATGTCCTTTTATCACATATCGCTTAGTACTGCTAGCAGAAAATTAAACAAATTATGAAGGTAGACAGACGGACAACCAAAAAACGAAAAATATTATCTCTCTAGCGAGGATAATTTTCATTAGTTCTTTTTTGGGACTACACCAGATTTTTTTTTTTAATGGGAATACCTGTTGCTGTTTCAAGATCTAAAGTAGCCATGTCTGTTAATCTTTTTTTTGAACAGAATATCTGCTCTTTTCTTCCTTGTAAGTGGCACTTCAGGAATATATGTAATTAAAATATTTTTTTTAATGAACAGAATTCTGTAAAAGCTGTTCCATGTTAAGCGTAAAGTTACATACGGTTTTTAATACAATATCTGACCTTACGCGGATCATAGCTTGTTTATAAGTCTTTTGATTTTTAATGCAATTATTCATGGCTATTTTTAGATAATTGCATAAGCTAATAATGAAATAGGCAAGCGAATGATGAAATTTTTTTCTTCTTTATTTCAAAGGTAGAACTCGAAAATTCTTAAATTAGGGCCAAGGGCCTAAGACAAAATGATATTGTTTTTTCCATATTCAATGGCAATACAAATCAATGATAAAACAGGGTAATCCAAAGACAAAGTAGTCTTTAGTGAACCTTTCCATTATCTACAGATTTCTGCTATTTTTACTCTTAAACTCACAACTTAGTTTGCAGGAAAATTACCATTATACCCTAAAACGTCTTTTAGAAACACCTGAGGTAATCTTTTTTTACCGTAGTGAATTAGAAATTAAATTAAAAAATATATATATAACTTATCTATAGTCTACGCATTTACATATCCTACAAAAATTAACTCTCAAATAAGAGAAAAATCGTAATATGCACACAACTTGGAGGAAATTATTCACAGTTTCAGGCATCTGTTTTTTGTTTTTTTTTTTTTTTTATTTCCCACAAAATGCCGTTGGCGGCTTCTTGCCCTTTGACTATCATACTTTAATTTAGTTTCTTTCCCCGAGGCATCGTAAAAGCCTTTGCGCTTTTCACATGGACTGGAAGTTTACTCATCCGAAAGGCCATCTCATTCGAGTGTGAAATCTGAAATTCTTCCGTGTGAGTCAGACAGTCGTGCCAGGAATTATTTTTCTCATTGGTTTGCACAAGAGAAAACATTAAATAAACTGAAATAAAAGGAAACAAGAAGACACAACCAAATTGAATGATTCCTTACCTTTTTTTTTATAAATTCTCCAACTAAAAAAAGAAACGTCAAAAGACTAAGAAAAGCAGAAGAATAGTGTTATACTAACCAGATAAGGATTATGTGAATACCTCACGTTGATATTAAATTACATTACATATCGGCCAAAGCCATTTCTTCATGAAAGTAAGCTCGAGGATTTACCAACATATTTCAAAGTTTCTTTGGATCTTTTTCCTTCATCTTACAAAATTATTACCCTTATTTTTGGTAGTATATTTTCATTGCCCTACTACTCGTAGAGACAGACGAATTTGAAAAAAAATGGGACAGTCCACTTAACTTAATATAAAAGGCTTGGTTAGCAACCTTTCTGTTACAAAATATTTCATTCAACTTCTCATCGTTGCTGCCGTCCTTTTCTAGCTCAGGTGAAAACACCAGAAAAAATAGCAGTTACTGGATTGACGACTTTCGAAGCTTTTTTTGGCAATCAGCAGCATCTGCAGTTCTGTTGTCTTATTCATTGAGGAATATTGACCTTTCTTGTGAACATAATTTATACGAATGTTGAAGGGTGACAATGGAAAATGCGACGTCAGGGAGTACTGTTTATAAAGAGGATAATAATTTATCAGTTCTCTTCACGTCAGCCGATTAAAATCTTGTATTTATTAGATAATTCGGGACGTAATTTCATCATTAAGGAGATGAATTGTACAGAAATATGTTGTTACATCGTCTGTACAAAATCCTCTCTCCTGAATGTAACCAAGTGCAAGAACATTCAAAGAAACTTGTTTTGCTGTTTATCCTCTATTTACTTTATCCAAAGCACTTTATACTAATGCTTAGATATTCGTTACTTATTGCCGGCAAACAACAACATATTCAGACATCGCTGACTTGATATACTGTTTCATATCAGAGTTCGAGACCTTTGCAAATAGCAAGGCTCATGTGTTAACTCCAAAAGACTGGACTTCCTTGCTTTTATATATATATAATATATATATATATATATATTTTATATATATATATATATATATATATATATATATATATATATATATATATTATATATATATATATATATATATATAAAATTATATATTGCTACTTTCAAAATGCATATTTCCCCTCTTGAATGTCATGTAGGTATTGTGTAACATTTTTTCAGATTACTAGATAGTTTAGAGATAGGATGTTTTAAATGTGTTCAGATTTCGCATTGCTATTATAAAAGAATATATATTATAACATAGAATGTAAAAGGAGAGAGATTTTCTTTGTCCGTTCGAAAACTACGAATGTTTACCTTTTATGTCAACACTGTAAGATAAGAGGGTTTGCGAGATCCATTTGCTTTCCTAAATCTGTCAACACATTTGATAAGCGATCGAATAGTCTTCGCGATGTTATCAAAACATGTCAATCTTAATTATCGCTCAACCTCCGTTTCGATAGGGTACGTGTCTGTTGAGCAGAAATCGTCTTGTACACGTATGTCTTTGATCAAAGCCACGTAGGGATTGCACATTTTGTATGTGAAATTGCGTAAGATTTCGGAGCTTCTAGAAGAATTGTCTCAGAATGTTTTGTGTCATCTCCTCAGTCCAGTTTTCGCAAGGGAAGAAGATTTCATTATATCTTAGAACCTCGAAGCATTAACATCTCTCACTCTCTCTCTCTCTCTCTCTCTCTCTCTCTCTCTCCCGCGACATCCTTGAGATTATATTAAAGTAACGTAATTGGTCACTCGTAACTTAGAATTTCATATTTGATATTTCTTAGAATTTGTTTAGTGTTTTTTAGTTTTTTTTTTGTGGAATCTGAACAAACATTGTTTCATAACGGCGCCTGGTTTTTGTGAAAGTGTGAATCAAGCCTGCAGCAAAGAAAGAAAGAAGTTGGTATACCAAGGTAAAGTGTTATATTTTTATTAGTTGCAACTAATAAAAACTAAAAAGTAACAAGAACAGTGGTTAAACTAATAATGGATAGGAACTGTGGTTAACTAATAATTGATAGGAACAGTGGTTTGGTAAAAGCTGTTGGTTACAGTGTTTTGAGTGAGAAGATTTACAACTTTTTACACATTGCAAATTTCTGTTTTGTGTTTGTTTCATTTTGTGCATTTTTTTTCATTTTCTTATTGAAGTGTGCCTTTTTATTTTGATATTGTTCACATTCTTCTGTATTTTCATTTACATTCACAATTTAATTGACTTAGTTATTTTCATTGCTTAATCATTGCACATTAAGTAAATCTAACATTTGTGAATTAATTTGCATTTATTAGAATTCTTTTCAAGTTTTGTTGGTGTTTAGCACTTGTGAATTCATTTCAAATTTTCAATTATTGCCTAACACTTTTGAATTTCAATTGAATTAATTTTCTTGAATTTTGTGATAAATTAATTTTGATTTTTAATTTTACTTAATTTGATTCAAGAATTAATTAAACTTTTCTTTGTTTTCAAGTAACGGTAATTTTCCCTGATATTGTGAATTTTACTTATAAATTTTGAATTTAATAATAAATTTTTGTATTTAAAATTTTTTATAAGTAATATTTTCATTTATAACCAGTATATTTGCATTTGATTATATTTATGTTAGGTAGAAACATAGAGTGGTAATTGATTTGCTTTCTTCAATTTACTTGAAGTGACTTAGAACCATTGGAAGTATTTAGACTTCGAAATCAAGGAATACTTAGAGTTTTTAAAGTTGTTGATGGAGTGATGCCTTTGATTAATTTAATTACTTACAAGATTACCTCACACCTGTTTGGTGAACTTAGTCTGATTTTCTGCAATAACGGTAAGTTGTTAAGGGATCACTGTTGCCCTTTAGAGTATTCAGTCGTTTTACTGTGTTATGAGGGTTCAGGTGTCTGGCTTTTGGTGAGGTCAATAATTGATGAATGGTAACCAGATACTTTGGCACTACGTAACAATATATATATATATATATATATATATATATATATATATATATATATATATATATATATATATCTATGTGTGTGTGTGTGTGTATGTGTTTATATAAATAAATATATATGTATATATATATATATATATATATATATATATATATTATATATATATATATATATATATGGTACATACACGTGATATGGTAAGGAAGGAAAAAATAAAAAATAGCTCCATTTGTTTAGTCAAAGGATATCTATTTTGATAAAAGTTCCCACTGTTTTTCAAGTATATTTGTAGAGTAAAATGAGCTTTTTGTTAACTAAAGTTTTGAAACTAGCATAGAACAATTTTTCCATCATATGGCTTAGGATTTCAGCGAACAGCGGCAAAGCCAATATTCCCAGCATTTATAGGATAACAATGGTCGGGTTGGGAATTGAAATCATTGAAGGATCGCCAATTTGCTTCGCTGAATCCCATTACTTCCTTTCCTTTGTGACGCCAGCGACGTCACATGCACCACTGAATAGACGGTCAAGTAGCAAATGTGTTCTGGGATACTTCTCATGCTGTGTGCTTGTTTGTTAGCTATTTCCTTCGTTTTTCATCCTTATTTTCATAAAAGAATCTAGTTTTCATTTTCCTAATTTCTCTTATATTTATTCATTCTCAAGTATTTCATTCTCTCTTCCTGACTTCCTTAATCACACACATTCATGTTTGTATATGGTATTTCACGTTCTTGAGGGTTTCTATGGAATTATTGTGCCTTGCAGATCTAAAATTCACTATGATAATGAAGGGATGGTCATAGAAAGTAAGTAGGATATCTTACTATTTTTTTTATTTCTTTTTTAACAGTGTCCAGTGTTATACAGTGAACATTATTCCCCTTTTACGTCTCACATGTTATGTTTTAATGGGGACCATGCCATCCTTCTGACAGTAACTTTGAATGGATATTTGAATTTTGGAAGAAGGTGTTAATGGACATTTATAGAATGGTCATGCCAATATCCGATGGAGGTCTTTCATTTTCTATATGATAGCAGATGAGTTTGACGTAATGTGTTTTACTAGATTTTGAGATTGGTTTTGTTCAGATTCCCATGTGTTGCAGGAGAACAATCCATTCTCTGTGTAAGATTTATCTAGGTTTAATTTTGGTTCATTTGTTTAAACCCGTTCCCTTGATAGATAAAGCGTTGCTTGTTTTCTAGAATAAGTCTATTTTTGTATCTCTGAGTTGAAATGAGTTGTCTCATTGTGTATTAAGAATATTCTTTCAGGATGGTCAACCCTACCATTGGGACGTCAAACAGGTAAGATACTGCTAGGGTAACATGTGCATAACATTTCTATTTCTTCTCTACATGGCCAAACCATATCAAGACACTAAGATAGCGTCTTTCATCCACGCTAATCTTTCTGTCTCTCGTCTCTCCTACAGTCTATATATACTATATATATATATATATATATATATATATATATATATATATATGTGTGTGTGTGTGTGTGTGTGTGTGTGTGTATATATATATAGTATATATATATATAGAGAGAGAGAGAGAGAGAGAGAGAGAGAGAGAGAGAGAGAGAGAGAGAGAGAGAGTCCCTTGGAACTATTTAGAAAGCATTTTTGGTTCCATTCCTAATGGAAAAATGAATACTAAAAAAAACTGCTACATAAACATTTTCTAATTAAGCAGAAAAAGGTGAAGTAACCGAAAAGGAAAGAAGAACTATATCTGCAAAATCAATTTTCATTACCTAAAAATCAGACATTACAGAATGAATGCATCAGAGTTTTCTCTTTCTCTTTCTCTCTTTCTCTCTCTCTCTCTTTCTCTCTCTCTCTCTCTCTCTATGTACTATATATATAGATATATATATATATATATATATATATATATATATATATATATATATATATATAGATATATATATATATGTATGTATGTATGTATATATATATATATATATATATATATATATATATATATATATATTATAGATATATATATATATATATATATATATATATATATATATATAGTACTTGTCTTTCTGCTTTTATAGATATCACCATGATATTATATTCACAAATATTAAGCTACAAATGTCGTTTAATATCAAATCCTCTCTACCTCGGAAATAATATCGCAGGGGTATAATAACTGATAAGATATTCGTCACCTAACAGGATCGGACTACCGAGGAGTGAGTACCAACGACGTTCAGTGGTTGCTCTAAGCCAGTGGTTCCCAAAGTGGGGGGTACCGGCCCCCTGGCCACTGGGGTTGGCGAATTGATATTGGGGGCCGGTGAGGCAAAAGGGGCCGGTTGAGGGGCGACAGGGTGGCATTGAGAGCGTTTTAATTCTAAGCAACCTGAATGACAAAATATATGGGTGACAAGAGCAACAAAGGAAGGATTAGTTTTAATCCAAAATGACACTGAACTAAGGCAAAAAAAAAAAAAAAAAAAACCGCTAACTTCTACCCAGTACTGTGGAACAAGAAGAATTATTTTATTACCTTTCCAACAACATATTTATAGTGGAATGGGGCTTCGTGCAGTTGCCTTTCTTCTTTCCAAGCAAAGAAACATACTTAAAATTACCGAACGTGGGAATCTGCGACTTCTTCCTAGTGAGTCACGCACATCCCATTAACAGTAATTGTGAAGAACAAATAACATGGGTTACAAAATTAAGTATTATTTGTGAAGTACAAAAAAAAAAAAGGCTCGTATGATTGTATCGGGGGGAGGGGGCGTTAGAAATCCATCTGGAAGCCAAGGGGGCGCCTCTGCTCTACACCATTAGGGTATCAAAAGATGTCCATTTGACATCATTGATACTCATGTTCGGTAGTTCGATACTGTCCGGTAACGAACCAATTATCAATTATAATTCCCCTTCGGCACCATTTCCGAAGTAGAGCAAGTTCGATAATTAAGCGACATTTGTATCTTAATGTTTGAATATGTAAATATCATAATGATGTGATAAAAATTTCATTCATAAATAACTACTTGTTGCAAACGCACCAATCGCCAGTGATGGCGGAGGCGGGTTGATGTTGACGCTAATTACAAATATCTGTGTTCGACGGCGGAGTCAATATCGACTTGATAGCCGGGTTGTTTAGAGCCTCCACTGAACGTTGTTGGTAGTCAATGTTCAGCAGTTTGGTCCTGTCAACGAACCAATTATCAATTATAATTCCCTTTCGGAATCATGTCCGAGGTAGAGAGACTTAGGTATTAAAGGACATTCGTAGCTTAATGTGGTTGTGTGTGTGTATATATATATACTATATATATATATATATATATATATAGTATATATATATATATATATATATATATATATATATATATATATATATATATATATATATTATATATATATATATATATATATATATTGTGACGAAGTGCCAAGTATCTGGTTACTACACTTACCATTAATTAATTGTTACCTCACAACAGCCAGACATGTGAACCCTCATCACAGGTACTAAACGACTGAATACTCTAAAGGCAACAGTGATACATAAACAACTTACCAGTATTGCAGAAATCAGACTGCAGAAAATCAGACTAAGTTCATCAAAACAGGTGTGAGGTAATCTAAGTACTTCCCTGGTTCTAAGTCACTTCAAGTAAATTGAAGGAAAACAGATCAATTACCACTCAATGTTTCTACCTAAGCAAATCATAATTATATGCATGTATACTGGTGAGAAATAAAATACTTATAAAAATTTTAAATACAAAAATTTATTATCAAACTCAAAATTATAAGTGAAATTTGCAATATCGGGGAAAATTACTGTTACTTGAAAACAAAGTAAACTTTAATTAATTCTTGAGTCATTTAAGAAAAATTAAATCAAAATTAATTTATCACAAAATTCAAGAAAATTAATTCAATTGAAATTCAAAATTGTTAGGTAATAACTAAAATTTGGAAATTAATTCACAAGTGCTAAACAACAACAAAACTTGAAAAGAATACTAAGTAAATGCAAATTAATTCACAAATGTTAAATTCAATTAAATGTGCAACAGTTAAGTAATGAAAATAACTAAGTTAATTAAATTGTGAATGCAAATGAAAACACAGAAAAATGTGGAAAATACCAAAATTGCAAAAAGTACTAATCACACAGAATATAAAATAAAAACACACACTTCAATAAGAAAATGGATAAATGCACTTCAAATGAAACAAACACAAAACCCAAAAATTTGCAATGTATAAAAACTGAAATTGTTTATCAAAACCATTGTAACTATTAGTTCTCTAAACCCTTGAAACTGTTACTTATATGTTGCAACACACGTTACCTTGGTATACCAATTTCTTTCGCTACTGCAGCTTGTTTCACAATTTCACAAAAATAGGTACCGTTACAACTTGTATAATGTCTGTTCAGATTCCACAAAAAGCACTAACTAATACTAAATAAACTCTAAGAAATATCAAATCTGAAATTTACGAGTTACGAGTGACCAATGTCTAAGTATAAATCTTTACGTTACTTTGAAATCAAAAGTGCCGAGTGAGAGAGAGAGAGAGAGAGAGAGAGAGAGAGAGAGAGAGAGAGAGAGATCTACACGCCAGGAATCCCAAGTCTATAATGAAACGATCTCGCTCTCCTCCTTGTATGGGCAACTCAAAAGATTGACGGACTCAAAATGTTTTGGGCATGCAAAAGATAACGCAATCCTTTCTAGAAGCTTCTAATAGTGACGTAACTTTACAGAAAAATCGTGAAATCTATGCGTGGTTTCAGCAAAGACGTACGCATATGAAACAAGTATACAGTCATGTACGTACTAGCTCAACAAAGACACGTACCCGATCGAGACAGAAATCCCTTATCAAACGTGATGACAGGTTAGCAAAGCAAACGGAACTCTTGAGTTCCCCTAATCTCAAGGCGATGAAAAGTTACTGAAACAACCCTAGCTTCGAATGGACAAAGTTAATCTCTCTCTTTTCATACTACGTTATATATTCTTTTCAAATGATGGTATGCGAAATCTGAACACACATTCTAAGACATTCTCTTACTCTGATTAGCTAAGGAATCTGATAAATTTTGCAAAACTCTATATATAACATTTCATACAGTCAAAGAGGGAATATATGCATTTTGAAAGTAGCAACGGTGTTGAATCCAACGATTCACAACGAGATAAATAATCAGCAACTACATTGTTTTTGCCACTGATGTACGGCACTCGTGAGTTATACTGTTACAAGCACAAGGACCACCTGGTCAGTCTTTGATTATGGTTTTTCATTCTCTGGATAAATGATAGTGGATTGTGATCAGACAACACTAAAATTTCTTCATTCCTAGGTCTGTCCACATACACTTCAAACTTTTTCAATGCTGTGATTAAGGCTAAAGTTTGCTTCTCGATTGTTGAGTATACTTTCTGATGTTTTTTCAGTTTTGAAGACTTGAAGCACACAGGATGGTAGATATTATTTTCATCTTCTTGAAGTAGAACAGCTCCAATGCCACAGTCAGAAGCATCAACTTGTATCACAAATTTCTTGTTGATGTCTGGAGCTTGATGTACTGGTTTTCTCTTTGAATGTTAAAATGGCTTTTTACCTTCTCAAAGGATTCTTGACACTCTGGAGTCCAAACAAACTTAGCTTTGGGACTAGTTAAGTCCGTCAAGGGAGCTACTACTGCTGAGAAATTTGGGCAGAAACGACAACAGAATCCACCCATGCCTAAAAATCTCGGTAGCTGTTTCCGGGTAGTAGATGGGGTAGCCTTACAGACACCTTCTAGATTAGTATTTATTGGAGCAAGAAGACCTTTCCCAACTTCAAACCCAAGATACTGCACAGTTGCCTTTCCAAACTCACCCTTCTCTAGGTTGACTGTTAGTCCTGCTTCTTGTAGCTTCTTGAAAACTTTCTCAGAATCTTCAGATGTTCTTCCCATGTTGTAAAGTAAATCACGCTGTCATCCAAGTATACACCTACTCCTTCTATCGATTCTAGCAGTTGATACATCACTCGTTGAAATGTTGCAGGTGCATTCATCAGACCAAACGGCAGAACAGTATACTAATACACTCCAAAAGGAGTAATAAAAGCTGACAGCAACTTCGCATTCTCATCTAAGGGAATTTGATAATAATCTTTCAACAAGTCTATCTTGGAAACAAACTTGGCTTGCCCAATATTATCAAGTAACTGATCTATAAGAGGCAAAGGATAATTGTCACACACACTGATGGAATTCAGCGTCCTATAATCAGTACACATTCTATAAGAACCATCTGGTTTATTCACTAACACACATGGAGAACTGAAGTGACTTGAACTGGGTTCTGCTAATCCATGTTGTAGCAAATACTCAACTTCCTTCTTCAAAACATCTCAATGATAAGGTGATAAGCAATATGCTCTTTGCTTGAAAGGTTTTCCATCTTCTTGAATCTTGATCTCATGCTTGGTCAGATCAGTATGCCTAGGTACATCTGCAAAAATTTCTGGGAAACTTCTAATTACTTCACTTAAGTCTTCACCTTGTTCAACACTCATATGTTTCAATTTATCCTCCAAATTTTCCAAAATTGAAGAATTATTTATCTTGCTTTCAGCTCCCAATTCCTAGCCATCATTTTCTCTGTAGATGAAGCTGTTTGTGTTATTGACACAGTTTCAGTTTTAGTTTCTGAGAAATAAGGTTTCAAGACGTTCACATGTATCTTCCTTTGTCGTCTTCTCCTTTCTGGTGTTTCAGTCACATAAGTTCTATCACTTAACTTCCGAATTATCTTGTAAGGACCTTGAAATTTATTAGTGAGGGGAAATCTCTTGACAGGTAAGAATACTAACAACTTGTTTTGACCCAAAACTCAAAACTTCTTAGCTTAGTCTTAGCATCATATCTCCTTTTCATTTTCTCTTGACTCACTTTCAGATTTTCTAAAGAGAATTTTCTAAACTCTTTCAACCTTCTCCTTAAGTTCTTTATATACTCTCCTTGGATTTCCTCTTTATTTTCGTCCCAATTTTCTGCAAGAATCTTCAACGGTCCTCTCACTTCTCTTCCAAAAATCAATTTCATTAGGTGAACATCCCATACTTTCTTGATAAGCACCCCTAACTTCAAATAACATTAATGGTAAACCAACATCCCTTTCTCTTTCTGACTCAGAACAATACTTTGTCAGCATACTTTTCGATGTCTGGTGGAACCTTTCCAAGGCACCTTGAGTCTCTGGATAACTGTTGTTTCACTCCTAACAAATTCATCACATCCTGGAATAACTTTGAAGTAAAGTCTGTTCCTCTGTCACTTTGTACTATTTCTGGTATACCAAACTTTGAGAAAAACTCCACAAGTTTCCAGCAACTATCTTGGCAGATATATTTCTAACAGGGATTGCCTCTGGATATCTTGTCACAGGACATATTAATGTCATTTCCTTTCTTTGTCTTCAGCAGTGGCCCAACCATGTCTATAATCACTTAGCTAAAGGGTTCTCCTCTAACTTCTATAGGTTGTAGGGGGAGCTTTCTTGATGGTTTCATTCGGTTTTCCAGCTATCTGGTGGGTATGACACTCCCGACAGAATCTGCTAACATCTTTGTGAAGTCCAGGCCAGAAAAAATATTTCATGATCTTCTCCACAGTCTTCCTGATTCCCATATGTCCAGACTCATGAGTAACTGCTACCATTTGCTTCCTCAATGGATATGGAATCAAAATTTGATGATATTCGCCCCATACAGCATCTCCTGGTATATCTGTAGGTCTATACTTCCTCATCAGCAAACCTTCCTTCAGATAATAACAGGTAGGAGTTTGTTGCATCTCTTCTCGATCAACAACTCTGAAGAACAAATCAACTAACGATGCATCCTTCTTCTGCAAGTCCATTAGCTCCTCTCTTGTCACTTGACCAACTTCAAGGGTTGAATTCTCAATATTTGCTAATACAGCTGCTGTAGTTTCACTACTGTCTTCAGGAACACTTTGACTACTCGGAGTCTCTTCAGGAACATCAGGTTCATCTTCTTCGTCGTCGTCGTCGTCTTCTTCATGGGAAATTTCATCTTGGTCAGCACTATGGAAAACATCACTTCCTTGGAACAAGTCTTCTAAGCACAAAGATCCTTCACTTGATCCTTCTAGGGTGGGTAAATCCTCAGTTTCTTCACTTGCAGTCATAGTCCTCTTCATACTTCTTCTCCAACTCTACCGTAAGACTAATCCTCAATGGTTTGTCTGTCACTACAGGACAAGGACAAAATAACTCACTACCAACTTTATTCCCCAACAGAACATGTACACCTTCCACAGCCAGTGAGTACTTTAAAGCAAAATCAACATTCCCCGTCACCAATTCACATGACAGGTGTAAGAGGCATATAAGAGTTACTTCCTCTCCTCCTATACCCTTCAAAATAACTGGATCTCCTGTGAGACTCATCTCCAACTGAGGGTGAGCACCACGTACTACCACACTATGGTTACTCCCTGTATCACATAATATCTTGACTGGTACCTGCACACTTCCTCCTTGAGTTGACAGCAAACCCTCAAGATATATAGCTTAAAAGCCTCCACACTGCTAAGCCACTCACTGCTTGACGTTACATTTCCACTGGTTGCTAAACATTCAGCTTATTTAGTTTTATTCTTCTCTGGAATTTGATTCTTTCCCACACTGCTCTTCGTAGTTTGTTTCACCTGGTCACTTTTCACAACTTGACCAACTGGCTTTGACAGCTGTTGATTCCAGTAACATTCTTGAAACAGACAACATTAGATTTCTGTAACTGTTTTGAAAAATTGGATGAGGATTTCACATTAGCTTGCTGAGGTGTATTACCTTGTGTACTCTTGGTAGTATCACTTGTAGGTTTCACATTAAATTTGTTCCTGTTATTTGGATAAGACTTAAAACCTGGGTGTTGTTGACTCTGGTACTTGACATTGTAATTGTGTTTGCTACTAATTACATTGTAATCTTCATTCAGTGTAGCAGCTTTGTCAAGTTTCTTCACCTCTCTCTCTCTCTCTCTCTCTCAAATAGGCTCTTATATGTTCAAGAATTCCCTTAAGTACTGTTCAAGAACAAGTAACTCTTCTAACTCATCAAAAGTTTTAACTTTAGCAGCTTCTACCCAACGTTTAAAACACCTTCTCACTTTGTACGCATAATCTAAGAATGTTCCCTTCTCATCTTTTCTTAAATTTCTGAATCTTTCATTGTAGTACTCTAGGGTCATCTGGTAAACTTGTAGCAAACTGTGTTTAAGTACCTTGTAGTCTTTACACTGATTAGCTGTTAAGGCTACGTAAGCACTTCTCCCTTTACCAATTAAGACACTGACCATTTATCTTCTGGCTATTCCATACCTGAAGCCACTTTCTCAAAGTGATCAAAAAACTCATCTGGAGCTTCTTCAGTAAACTTAGGGATTAACTTCTGTACTCTTACCACATCAAATACAAGGTCTAGATTACCTTGGTTAGGGTTACACGGTGTCACAGGTATTGTGGATCTTGCTATTATCAATTCCATCTCCATTTCCTGTCTTGTAATTTCTCTTTCCTCTTTTATTCTTTCTCTTTCCTCTTCTGCTGCTTTTTCTTCTTCAATTTCTTTTCTTTCATGTTTTTCCCTGGCTATTCTTTCTCTTTCAGCTTGCATTCTTCTCTTTCAGCCTGCATTTTCATCTTAATCAAATACTCTTCTGCTTCAGTGAGTCTAAGCTCTAACTCTGCATCACTTTTCTCTTTCTTTTCTGCTTGCATATTCATAAGATCAGCACATGCTACATTCAACAACGCTTGAGCCAATTCTAACTCATCTTCATCAGTTATTCTTACAGAGTCTACCAATGATTCCATAGCAATACATCTTATTTGTGCCTTTACCATACTAGTAGACACATAACCACAACATGCCACTACTAAAGCGCTCCATTGGGCCTTAGTCAGAGTGGTTTCAGATAACACTTGGATGGAAGGGGCTGCTAAAAATTCCTGAACTTTGAATTGAGCCATTTTTTCTAAGTTATCAACTTACAATTCAATACAATAAATGCAAAACAAAACTATATGGTCACTCTCCTAGCAAAATATATCCGTAACACCACCAGTATATACTAGAGTGATAATGAAATCTGCTTTCCCGGGTCTCTGGGCACCATTAATACTTGTGACGAAGTGACAAGTATCTGGTTACTACACTTACCATTCATTAATTGTTACCTCAAAACAGCCAGACACCCGAACCCTCATTACAGGTACTAAACGACTGAATACTCTAAAGGCAACAGTGATCCCTTAACAACTTACCAGTATTGCAGAAAATCAGACTAAGTTCATCAAAACAGGTGAGAGGTAATCTTGTAAGTAATTAAATTAATTAAAGGGAATCACTCCATCAACAACTTTAAAAGTCTAAGTATTTCCCTGATTTCAGAAGTCTAAGTACTTCCCTGGTTCTAAGTCACTTCAAGTAAATTGAAGGAAAACAGACCAATTACCACTCTATGTTTCTTCCTAACCAAATCATAATTATATGCATGTATACTAGTGAGAAATAAAATACTTATAAAAATTTTAAATACAAAAATTTATTATCAAACTCAAAATTATAAGTTAAATTTGCAATATCAGGGAAAATTACTGTTACTTGAAAACAAAGTAAAGTTTAATTCATTCTTGAATCAATTGGGCATGCAAAAGATGACGCAATCCTTTCTATAAGCTTCTAATAGTGACATAACTTTACAGAAAAATCATGAAATCTACACATTTCGACAAAGACGTACACATATGAAACGAGTATACAGTCATGTACATAAGCTCAACAAAGACACGTACCCCATCAAGACAGAAATCCCTTATCAAACATGATGACAGGTTAGCAAAGCAAACGGAGCTCTTGAGTTCCTCTAATCTCATGGCAATGAAAAGTTACTGAAACAACTCTAGCTTCAAATGGACAAAGTTAATCTCTCTCTCTTTTCATACTACGTTATATATTCTTTTTAAGTTATGTTATGCGCAATCTGAACACACATTTTAGGACATCCTTTTACTCTAACTAGCTAAGGAATCTGGAAAATGTTGCAAAACTCTATATATAACATTTCATACAGTCAAAGAGGGAATATATGCGTTTTGAAGGTAGCAACACTATAATACTAGTATATATAGTATATATATATATATATATATATATATATATATAGATATTATATATATATATATATATATAGTATATAATAATAGATAGATATATAATAGATACATATACAATATATATACAATATATCTATATCTATCTATATATATATATATTTATTATATATATATGTATATATATATATATATACTCCAAGTAGTTAGTTTATAATTCGCAGAATGGACAATTACTTTTCTTGATCAAATTTGAGACACAAACGTAATAACGTTTGTTACTAATATTTCATGAGTTCCATTTTTTTCTACATGTTGAAGTTTTAGGAAATAAATAAAAAATAAAAGAAATATACATTCATTTTGATTTATCAGCATACATTTGAAGCTGTCTTTATATCGCGCGTTTTTATCGGTAATATACCGTCTAATGACTTTATTGACCCAAACATATTGGGCTGTTCGGAGATAACAGGGACACATTAATTACTATTAATTAAATATCCTAGATCTTGATTACAATTCGTACCTGACAGAGACCTAATCACTTCCTAATCTCAAGGATGTCCAGAGACTAATTACACTTAATTCGATGCCAACTAATGGATGTTTCCGTCGCAGTTGACTGCAATAACTGTAAATCACAATGATGGAAGTGAGGCGTATTACTGTATTTCAATAATACACAAAATATAAAGTAAAAGCAACCGATTTATTAACAAAAATCAATTTTTTTATTCCACGCACAATTATACTGACATCTCTACTGAAATATTCACTAAATAAATCTCTGGTATCAGAAATAGTGCGTTAAACAATTATATAATTATACTTTTTCTGTAGAAAAGTAACCTAACTTTAGAAGGTGTAACGTGTTGGAAATGGGGGTTTTCAACACATTATGAGAAAAAAAATTTTTTTTACATTTTTACCACTGCACAAAAAACGAATTTAAGACATTCTTTTTACTTTTAATATTTGGTTCATAATGCAGAAAAGAAAAAAAAAATTGCATTACTGTACTACCTTATACATGTAGCCTACAGAGTATATTCATGATAGGCTAAAGGGAAAGTGAAACCATGAGGTATGAAATAATCTCTTTTAATGATAATGAATAACATTATTACCAAGTAGCTTGATCAAATGTACTAGCTTTTAGGTCAAGGAAATGTATTTCAAGTGTTATCTTTATTAACTAAGCTGACCTGATTGGAAAAACCAGTGTCTCATTACTCCATTACACCTTTGTAATGTTTTCGGCTCTGAAGAACTCGTTGAGATTCAAACATGCTGAAGTAGTGTCTTGGAATGTTTACGCTTAAAGATTCTTGTCATAGCTCTCTATGATGTTTAGATTTTCTTCTGACATACATAAACTGCATCTAATTTTTACGTTTCAGTTTTTTATTTTTTATTTTTTTTTTTTCTTATTAATTCTATCCATGCGACAAAGTCGGTTCGTTAACTTAAACATTTGGTGGTCTTCTAGGATATCATGAATATGGCTAAACTGCCAGATAAAACAAACTTTTAAACTTTCCCACTTTAAGTTGGTATTTGAATCTAAGTTCTAGGAATTTCTTAGCATGCTCTATTGACAAAGTGTAAGGGCTAACAAAATTTAAACAAACGGTAATGTTATTGCAGTCATACTAAGTTGACAAGGACGTGTTCATATTGGTTAAAACTTTCCAAATATAACAGAAACAGATGACAAGTTCAGTTAGAAAATTAATACCCAGATGAATAGAGAACATCTTTCACTTGGAGTGACAGGACATACTAAAATTTAATTCATTAGCTTGATGTGCTATAGGAGGAGAATAGCTACATCCCAAGTGAGTGAAGAGCGGACTTTGCAGCAGGCCATAACTTCGTGTGTTTGTCATTTAGGACATTTTCGTAACTATACCCTTGCCATTTTTCAAGTAACTTTCAAATAAACCAGCGCTCACACTACAGACTCTCAGTATTTTAATACAGAAAAAAATGGAGACTCCCAAGCGAGAGATGGTGAAAGGCCGAGCACTGAATAGAAGAAAAACGACATCGACTTAGAAGTGCTGTCATTAGTTAGGGCGGGAACAGTGGTTGCTGAGCAAAGTCTGGTAAAGGAGGTGGCAGCAAAAGACTGAATGTTACTTGAGCCACGAGTACTGTACAGGAAGAGCCAGGATAGAGACAGGAAATGCAGAAATTTAAGGAGCCTGTTAGGAGGTTCAAGGCCTCACAGGAGAGCAGATGCTGAAGGAGTACAATCAGAGGGAGGGACTGAAAAATTAAGTGATCAAGAGAAATATCAAAGCACTAAATTTAAAATGGTTCAAATGGAATTCAATTGTGGACATAAACGCAAATGAACAAGGGGCGACAGAGGATGAAAGGAAACGAAAAGTATATTCGCGGGTGGATCCTCGTAAGGAATAAATATACTTTTCATCCAAATCTCTCTCTGTTTGCTTGAGTCAATCTCCTTTTTTCTTGTCTTTTTCAAGTATATTACTACTTTTTATCTTCAGGATTTAATGCTTTATCTATTTATGAATATTAAGTCCCAACTATGAATTAGTAAGAAAACGTGAAAGTTATGTATTTCATTTGCAGTATATCATACCCAGTCACATTAGTAACATTGGTTTGCCAATTTCATGTTTTTTTAAGGTGGCTGAAAAGGGCATTTTGCGCATCAAAAAAAAAAAAAAATAAATTAAATAAATAAAAAAGCCCCACGCATCCACGTTCAGATATTTTTTTCTGGCTGCTTGTATTAATGTCAGCAAACGCCATGCAAAATTCAGACTGCAGGAATGTAATAAACCAGAGTGAATATAAGAGATGACTTGGAAGCATTGTATTTAAATGGCATTTACTTTCTACTGAGCGTTGGCTAACAGGACGTATCGTGGAGCATTTTGTGAATTACACTTGTAATGTTCAAGATTTAAACAAGCAGAATTGTAGTTTATATTGGAGGATTTGAGTTTAGTTTTTATTGATAAGGCCTCAAAATGAAAGTCAATTCTCTATAGCGAAAAATAACATAATTTACTGTCAGTCTTTATTATTTTCATCTAAAGGATAAAACAATAGAAGAATTTTCTTTATGTTCAGATAGCTAGGAAAATATTGTTTTTTCACATTTGTAAGCATAAAAAAACTAAAAATTAGTGAATTAAATAGTTTGTTTAGTCACCAGTGTGGAAGAAATCAGAGGAGTGTCGAAAGTCTAAGCAATCAGAAGTGAATAGGTATGAAGAATGAACGCAATAGTATAGTTTTTTTTTTTTTTTTTTTTTTGTGGCCTTGTGCTTATAAATGAATGTGTGTAAACATTGCGTTACATTTAATATTTTATCTGAAGCAAATTTTTGAGGAAAATATAGGATGTAACAGATGTCCAACAGAATATCAGAGGTTATTTAGTAAGATAAGGAATTTGGATTTGGTTGTAGATATGAAATATTCAGAGCTAATGGAAGAAAAAGAAATTTACGATCTTATATTCTCAAATAACATAAACTCCACAAAGGTAATCTTTTAATGAAAGTACATCTTATATAAAATAATTTATAAAATTGTGGAACGTCTAAGTCCAGTTTTTCAAGACAATCAATAATGTTCTGTAATACCTCTGTCTGCAAGGGCTGTCCTCATTTAATTGCTGACATATTCATGAACCTTCTAATTGGATAACTGAAACATGACTTGCAATGTTACATAAATCACAGTAACATGAACATTTGGGAGTAGAGTGATAAAGAAACCAGATAAGGTATGTTCTTACGGACTAAGGCTTGATGCACTTGAAAACATGATTCTTAACTATTAAAAATCTAACTAATATTACATTCATTAATAAAGTTCGATGTGTATTAAAATAAACTTCAAGAACCTAGCGAATCCGGTTATATTCATTTTGCCTTCTCTTAACAATAAAATATGCTGAAGAACATGTTATACAAGTACATTAATATTAAATAAAAGTATGAAAATTCGGGCGGAAAGGTGAAAGCAGCGTCACACAGTGTCCAAAAAACACTACAGCCAAGGTACTCGGTCATGATTGTAGAAGCGAGCGTTGACTTTATCCTGCGTAAGAGCATTGGAAAGCAAACTATTGTGAGAGAGCTTAAAAGAATGACCAGGGAGCTTCACTTCGCCACATTAGAGACCGTTGGAGTGTCCGATCAGGAAGATCTTCATCTCTTACTATTTTTCTATTGGATGTGTTTAGGTCTTTCGCCTTCTCCCATAACAGCTTTCAAAGCTGTTTACAGGACACGTACTTTGTTAAGGCTTCTATTTAAAAACAGAATAATATAAAAAATTACAAGCATATAAAACAAAATAAGTTAAGGACCTCGAGTCGAAAGATCTCGCAGAAACTCCATTGTTTCACTTTCCTTCATGGCTTCTACCCTTTTTTATATATTCATCACGTTCCAAATTTTCGTGATTCAGTTACACACTCCACACACACACACACACACACACACACACACACACATATATATATATATATATATATATATATATATATATATATATATATATATATATATATATATATATATATATAAGCTGACCAACACGGCATTGCCCAGGAAAACTGAATGGCAACCAATAAAATATCGCTCTCTCTCTCTCTCTCTCTCTCTCTCTCTCTCTCTCTCCACACACACACACACACACAATCACAGAATTCATTAACTTTAGTCTGGGTATTCACTATCAGGTTTATTGTCATTTCTTCTTCCAGTTCATGAAACTGATGTAGTCAGTCCACTCATGAGAATAGTTGAACTGCTGGAGTTACCTAAAGTTCTTCTGACCATCTAACAGTTAATTATGTATAGGCCTAATTCATTTTCATTGTTAGACCCTTCAGCACTATTTGTAGGTCGTACTTTGAGTCCAAATTACTTAATAAACATTCTAAAAAATATTTCATGTGATACAGACAATTTTGGTTTGGCCTAGGCCAATGTCCTGGCTTTTTATGATAGGTGTTACTATAAATGAAGCAAACTTCCTATCCATTTCATAAAAAAAAAAAAAAACTGAACCAAACCCATAGTTTCTAATTAAACTCATTCAGTAATACTGTATAAGATTGTACGTTTTTTAATAAGAAATACTTAGACTATATTTTGTTTCGCCACTTTGCTTCTTTCCTCTTATTAAGAGGAAAATTGGTAAAACATTTTACAATATGGCTAAATTCAACTCGTTGCATAGCGTTATAACTTTATTACTAGTTTTAGTGACTTTTTACCATAGCATAAATATTACGACTCATTATCTTTACAGTGCCATCAAATCCATTAACGTAGCAAAAAGTAGAAAGTTAAACGGATCTTTAGAAAAACACTACCGCTAAGCATGTCCGTACGATCCATAAACTTGGTCAATTCGATCCTTTGCTAGTAAGTTAACGTAATCATGAGTCAAACAAAATCTCTCCCTTCCTGGAGGAAAGTTAGGCAATTGGTTGTTTATTGTTTTGAATAGATAAGTGTTGATAAAAGATAGAAATTAATGTATATAACTCTAATATATACAACCATAAATAATATTTTCCAAAATGACATGAATACCATTCCTTACTGTATATGATTACATCTGCGAAAGGTAAGACATTGACCGTGTGTAAGCTGTGAGCACTTCAAGATACTAGAAGTGCAGTAGTTGCCATTTCTTAATCTAATTCATATTTGCACCGAATATATTTATCCTACATACACATAAATTCTGCAACTGCCTTCGGAAGAGATTTCCAAATGTAACGACCTACATTCCAGAAAGGTTTTAATCTAGAGTTTTCAGTCATTAACTTCCAGGTATTCAGTGTCAAGCAACGTAAAAAGAAACTCATCTTCCCTCTGCACTGAAGTTTTGCAGTGATATTACAATATCCCAGACCTCGCTAAACGGGATTTATAAAGAAATACGTCATTATAACGAAATACGTCACTGCAACATCAGGATGCAGTTGCTACAGCAAGTTCCGAAGAAAGAAAAACGAGGGAGAAACTAAACAAATTAATTAGAAATTTCGAATTTGTCGGCTTACAATAAGCGGAGGGTTTGCAATGGGAAATGTTTAATGACGTCACCAGAAAAGTTGAATCTGTTCACAAGTAACTCGTGACTCCCAGAATGTTACTGAAGAAAAGGTGGACTAAAAACGAAAATTTCATTTTGTTTTGTCACGGGGTAAGGGTTTGAATATAGATATAGAGGGGAGTGATTGGACAGCCGATGATAGCCAAACCAGTCTGTGACGTGCACTGCCTGGCCCCATCGCTATGTGTTGCTTAATATATAAACAATTAACGCAACTCAAAACAGTTCAATGTAAAAACAAAACCCTATACTCTTTAAAATATACTTTTTCGGCTGTCCTTCAAGACTGTTGAATGATTTAAGCACCATTTACTTAATACAATATGTACTATATGCAGAAATCAAAATATTCAATTTGTTGGTATATTTATTCTACAGTTAAGCCATAAAAGTATGGCGACGTTACCTACAACAGTATGATCATGCTGCATTGAAAGCCAATTTTCTCAGCATTCTTTAAAGATTTGTAAATTAGCTTTGCAGCATTTTCCAAGGACAATGTGTTCTATATGCACAAATAAACTATTTATTCTGTCTACTGCATTTTTGCATATACTTTAGCAACAAAGTTGACCAATTAGCTGATGTTATGTGCTTTTCTTACCACCATAAATTTACTGTTTTACTCTCTAGAGGCATAACCAATTATTATCGTTCTTTATTCATGAGTCAAACTGACTGGCAGTTAAATTTCACAAGTGCGCTAAATAATTGTCATCTCCATCGATGACATCCCTTATAAGCTTCATCCACAGGCATAATAATATATTAATAATAGCCTAGGTTTAATAGCCTGATACCTAACAGACAATATTCAAGTCGTACAGTCATTTTATTGGATTTTCAAATTTACTGTATCTGATACTATTAATAGGGATACAATTACTATTGTAGTTATGCTGGTCTGTATAAATCTTGCCAGATTTAGATTAATAAGAAGTAACCCTTCTGGTTACTTCTTATTAGTCTAAATCTGCTTTGGTAGCCACTTTGTTGCTGATTAACATATACTGGACTTTAAGGTCTGTTGCAGAAACTTGAACGCATGCATACCAGGAATGTTGAAATGTACTTTGGCAGAAAATGCTTCATCCCTTCTGCAGTTTCTAACCCAAGCAAGATAGCGGTCTCGCTCTTTGTTCTTTGTCAGGAAACCTCAAACACAAAATTGACAAAATCAGTCTTGAATCTCACATGTCAAATAGTATTAACAAAAGGCTTTCTTTTTCAATGACCTACAGACATTTTTAATGTGTATTCGAACCTGCAAGGCTACTCACAGAGCTTATAAGAGAAACTATTCCTTTACTTACAGTATAAATGTAATTACAATTTGTATTAATTCATATTCATACAGTTCTGATTCAGGGGAGAGTACATTACATGTTTTACAGAACCAGATCAAAACATCTGAACCAATGACATAGAAGCTTCAAGTGCAATTATTACTAGAAGTCACTAATTATATAAAGCTATGTCACAGTATACGGACCTATAATTCAACATGCTCGTTTTTACATTGTACAGTCTAAGTTAACCAAACCTGTAAGAAAGATTAGACTTTCATAACTAACCAGGAATTGAACTGTATTTCATAGTCTGAGGAGGGACAGATAGAAAAAATCAGCATTCCTGAAGGTTACGCCAAGTTAGGCTACCTTTGCTAAGCTAAGATTAGGCTATGGTAGGCTATCCTTGGTTATTCAGTGATCAACCACTGGTAGACTAGCTAGTTGTAAAGTTTACTTTTAAAAGTTATAATGTAGTATAAATTTGAAGTATCGTTTAAGGTAAAAATGATAATGGCAAAATTGAAGCGAAGCCTACTACCTTTAAGTGTTCTGGCAGATCAAATTCTGCTGAGTCCTCTACATGCAGGAGGTATGAGAACTTATTGATAACATGGTAAATAATAGTATAACACAATTAGTTAACACTTAAAACTGGACAGCAGGCGAGAGCTGTAGCCATCATAATACTATGTACATTGTAGCACTAGTTGTAGCGTAATTTGTCAACTTAACCATGGTTATATGGACTGATAGCAACCCTACATGCTAATTTATTAGGCTATATGAACTTAATGTCAAATTAGCTTTAATAAATAGTTTATTACAACATTCATTATTTTATTAGGCTCAAAAAGCAGGCACGTAATTGACTGTAAGTTCACTGTGATTTAACATATGTTTACTTGAGGTTGTTTCAATGCAGTTAAAAAGATTTTCATGAATGAAAAAATGTCACTATCTTGTGAAATGGGGTCCCCTGTTTTTGTGTAATCCTGTTTCTGTATGGAACATAGTCGATGGCCCATCACTGGGTGCCAGAGGCGGCCATGTGGTACTTGGTCTGAAAAGTTGATGCCGCTACCATACTTAGAATAATACATCGCAATGGTGCCTTACTTGCATACATCAATCATGTGATTGTCAAATCTCTCCCTCGATATTTATGGTTTGAAGCCATGTGTAAAACCTTTTCTGTCTGTCAAGCAGTTCAGATTTCTACTGTGGACAAAAAATATACAAAATACATGTATATATATATATATATATATATATATATATATATATATCTATATATATATATATATATATATATATATATATATATATATATATATATATATATATATATATATACATATATATATATATATATATATATGTGTGTGTGTGTGTGTGAATTTCATTTAATATGCATGTATCGGTCTGTACTATATCCCTGTTGTCAATTAATGTTTTATTTATAAAATATGTGCCTATATGTGAATATCCTGCGCATGCATACCTTTTCCAAATTAGAACATTATTTTGGAAGAATATCACCGAACCAGCAAAATAACTAATGTTCATAATTCTGTTAAAATCTTCATTTATCATCTGCACATAGCATACCTTACTCAGTCACGGTCTCTTCATTCACTATATTCAAGGGCTTGGGCAGTAGTGTCAGCCTTATCATATGGCTTCGCTTTAGTTATTTGTGGCTTTGTGGACCGCATTTTCACAAAAAAAAACTCTTTACTAAAGCAGGTACGTGGGTGCGTGTCATTAGGAATTCTCAAATTTTGTATAAACCGACTATAAGGAATATTACAAAAGCATTTATCATTTCAGAAATAGTTCTGACAAACCGCTAACAAAATGAAATATAACAAGGCCTTCATTCCATATCATCATTTCTTTTGAGCTACCAATGCTGTCTGCAATTGGACTTGCATAGAATGGTCCTGAATGGGGAAAAAGTTAGGAAATCCAATACACCTGATAAATGATCATGACTGCATTGTTCAGTTTTCTCGGCAAGCGGCGCAACATGAAACCCATTTGTGCTGTGACGCTTGTGTAGACTTAAATGAAGAAGAATTATACAAATAAAGAGTGAGTGATTCTAATTACAAATTTGGTCATTGAAGCGCTCGAAAATAGTTATGAAAGCAAGTTAATCCTGAAATAACGTAATTGAATAATAAACGGCATTTTATGGCTTTTATATATAATATACATATATATATATATTATATATATATATATATATAGATATATATATATAT
>NC_061087.1:70953468-70958468 GCF_015104395.2 Macrobrachium nipponense | reverse complement strand
GCTAAATCAAATCGATAAATGGAAAATTAAATCAATAATAAATGAATGCATATTCTGTGCAATAAAATATGCATTATCCCTTACAAATTAGAGATGACAGGTTTTGTATACAGCTGTATTGAAAGAGGGTTTCAGCTGTTGCTTTAGTTTATTTCTTTGCAAAGCCTTTAACATTACCAATATGACTCAAAATAAGAGGATGAAAAACAACTGCTCAGTACCAAATCTGCCTAATTAATGAACCACCTGACTTCAAGCAGGCTCTTCTTTATGTCCGCAAATGCTGTGTTCATGTTCTGTGCATACACTGGTGAATTTTTCCAACATGTGCCTATTATCCATTTCTGTTAATATTGTTTCCTTGGTACTGGTCTCACAATATTCTGTGTATTTGATGGAGATCGCCACATCATTTAAACTTTAGGTGCCTGTTGTAAGTTTTACGATAAGAGGCGAGTAATAAGATTTATAAATGGATTATGAGAATGCAAGCCACTGAATCGACGTAGATGTAATCTAGTAGGTGCTGATTGTAAGATATGGTATAGTGGTAAAATTGGGGAAAGTGATTATACAGCTTTAAAAACAGAATCATGGCCTATATTAGGAATCCCATACTGCTAAAGTATGTTGTAGCGCAAAGTATGTTATATTCAGTTCCTCTCATTTAAAATAGTATCTAAAGAACTTTAAATATTCATTACAGTTGGGTGATAATTCTGCTGTATTAATTCTTATCGAGTAAAGGCTTCATAAATTAAAATTAATTTTAATTGTATGCCGGAAAAATGAAAGGAAAATCATTTGACAATATTTATGAACTTTCCAGTTTATTTTGCTGTGAATTTCTTTATCTAGTAACATAATAAAAAAAAACAGCTTGTGATAATACTCTTTCTAATTATGAATTACTTGGAAGAAATTGCAGCATTTACCAGCCATAACTGATTGGTCGAATTGGAGAAAATATTATCCCCTGTATCTGTTTTATCTATGATGGCCGCAACCATGAATAATAAAAAGATAACTGTGCAAATCATTTGGTATTGGAGGAATGAAGAGTAAAGAAAGAGAATAGGTCAAAAGAGATTGGTTCTCCAACCACAACACACCAGGAAAGTGACGGCGGCGTAAATTCAATAATAAAAACTTCTAAGAATATTCGACTAAAAAAAATTAATAAAATAAAAAAATTTGCGGATTTTACTACTGATGATCTAAAAGGCCTTAAAAACAATGTTTATTTGTGGTAAGAAGTAAATCCTAAGTGCTTCAGAAAAACAGGATATGATACAATACTGCTTCATCTGAAAACTTCTCCAAGACCTGGAGAGAGGCAGAGTGAAGCCCATGAACCCTTTAGCTTCTCAAGAACTTGAGATCTCTGAAGTCCGATAAATTTACTATTTGCAGTATTGTGAGCTTCCATTAATGAGATATAGAATTGTATTCCGTAAGTGGGTAGTATCGCTAATTCCCCTAAAGAGCAATTGTTCAGTTTTTTTGTTAACGTATAAATACTAAGAGATTAAAAATTATTCGTTATATAGAATAAAAAGAAAATAGCTAAGACCTTAACAATAACACTATTTATATTTAATCGTAGAGCGTGAAGATCTTAAGCCACACTACCCCGTCCAATGCTGTTGTCTAAGTTAATTTCAGCAAATCCCCGAACTTCCCCTACCGTATATATTCATAAAGTCAAACTGCCGTCGGACAACACAGCAAACTTTGTTTCTCACCTGACAGGCGTTAACTGTTTCTAGAACTCAATCCTAACATTAATTATGGTTTGTTATGCATATCGGTAATGGCAAGTTACTCTTCACTAAAATTCGTGCGATTTATGAAGTTTCCCGCTAGATATAAAGGAATAAAAAGAGCAACAATTTAGTAATGTTAACCACGAAATATATTGTCATAGTTTTTTATGAGCATAGTTTGTTAGCTGTATATCATTTAACAATGACGCATTTAATCATTTATTTCCTTTTCAAGTAGTTTCTACTTTCATTATTTAAGTCTACAAAAACACAAATTTTCTATTCTTATATTATTAAAGTGAAAGATATATTAGTCACTACTGTCATGTGATAATGTTGAGCATGCAGATTATATAACGATGATAGAAGTTAAATCCACTGACTTTCAAACAAAATCGCACAATAACTGCATGGCATGTTTACACATTAGGTTGCAGTTGTTTTTTATTTTTATTTGAAGCATTGAATATATCCAAAACAAATTTGGTTTGCAAGGAAAGTGAGGAAACCACTGTGAATCTCATGTAGTCGAATATGAGAACAAATTCCATTTCGTTTGCCGGGCAATTGCCTTAATAGTACAAAGTATTTATGAAAATATATATCAATGATTTAAAGCAAAAACTAATATAGACGAATAATGGCTCCAACAATCTCTTTTCAGAGCGTTACTTATGAATGTTGTAAAGTGATAGTGATTATATATACTCTAACCTCAGTCACCTGTACCCTCTGATGTTTTATACGCACCCCTTACCCTTGGAGAAATTGATATTCTCTCTTAGTTACCGTATAGCAGATTTACCTTACTTATTTACTGCCACAAAGAAGCCATACCGAATAGATTTATATTTCCGCTTCTTTACTTTGCAGCACAATTTGAATTCTCCTCATCTGATTCAATATCTAAGAAAACATAGAAACGAAACCATCAAGATATAAAATGAAACTGCATAATCTCTGAAAATGGATTGCCCCACTAATTCTGTTTATTTGTTGATGTGAATAAAACATATAAAGTAGACTGCCAATTCAATGTGTTTTCTTGCTAGCAATCATGTCATTTTTCGTCAATCGTTTTCATCAAGGTCCACTGTTACCATCTTATTGAATTAAAATTAGAAATTACATAAGACACTTAGGGCTATTAAAGTTCTTCTAGAAACATTAGTAGATGTTTTTCATGAAACCTTACGGAAATCCCTAGAAATTCTCTTGTTATATGTAAAGAACAACCCACAACATTATCAGGCAACGAAACATGGTGATTTCTTTCGTATTCCGCATTTTCTTAGTCCGTAATTTTATGGTAAACTGATGGATTTTAAACAACTGGTTAGATAATGATAACTACATTTGGCCTCACCAAAAAAAGTCCACAATACCACTGTATACTCTACGGACTTATTCGAGCACCTTGATGTGACGTATAGTCTACTGGTATTTCAAGTTACATATCACCTTGGGAGTACAAAACATTTCGAACAAAACTTTTCAGAGCATAATTTTACCTCTGGTACAGAGGAACTGAAAATTCCCAGTAGACCGCTCGAATATATATTCGGAAATATAACTGTAACGGCACTTCAGTGCACTGGGACTCGGTAGTTGCAGAAACAATGTTCATAAATTCTACTGCGCTCTTACAAGTCATGTGCTGTTGAGCTATATAAAGAGAATATTCACTCTAATATTTTTGGCGTCCCTTTATTTAATGCTTTGACTAGGTACTTTCTGGTCACTCGTGTCACTACGCGGCCTAAGATCGAAATGGAAGAACATGAAGAGAATTCTGACGTCCGCAGCGGATTAGGTCGGTAAAATTACCTCCTTCCGAAAGTCTGATTGCGGGTTCGAATCCTGCTATGGACGTCACCATTTCTTCACATTTTTCTCTTTGGAACTTAGTTGTATCCAAAAAAAAAAGTGTGAAGAAATTCAGGAATTACGAGGTCGTTGATGTTGTTACAATTGCATATTTCCCCGGTTAAAAAATGATAAAATCTACATACAAACACACATACTATATATATATATATATATATATATATATATATATATATATATATATTTATATATATATATATATATATTACATGCTTAGCCAAAATAGGGGTCAAACTCCAATCCACCGAGGAGGGGGAGCCTAAGGATGACCAGATTCAGGGTCAAAGGGATGTTTTGGGTGCAGTTTCCCAAAAGGGCCACACCAAGTACTATACCGGAGGCTCCTTCATGGCGGAAAGGGTAGGACAGGACATGGGCGGTGGCTGGCACGACCACATCGAATATTCAGACTCACGTTGTATGGTATATGTAAGCAGCATAAGTTATACAACGTAAATATAATTTGTTTCTGATCAGTTTTTGCCGATTGTTAAAAACCATCGTAATTTTCTAGCTTTCAACAATAATAAAACAACCCCCTGCCAGTTCCGGTCTCAGGTGTTAAGCTGACCCTAGGTCATGAAGCATCGAACTGCCGGGATTAAACTTGATACCGGGAAGGTAGTCCCTGAACCGTCATTCACGCTGGTACCATTCTTAATGTAAACATTTATTAAGTTCCCAAAATTAATGTACTTACACATAAATGAAGAATCGTTACGTAAAAGGTTTGCACATAATAGCACATGCGCATTAATAAATATATATATATAATCTGGCATTCTTCTTTATTATTATCAATATGAAAACTATAAAACACAAGTAGATGCTTTTCATTGGGTACGGCATTCATGCAACAGAATCTTGTAGTTTGATGATAATAACAGATAAAAAAAAAAAAAAAAAAGAGAAATATTTGGAGTAAGAAATGTAAAGCTTGGAACTAAAGTTTTGTCTTAGAAAGGAAGATTTAAGAAATAGAAAATGTTGTTAGTAAGGTTAACTCTTAAAAAAGGAAAGAAACGAAGAACTATATTATGTATAGATGATAAATTAAATAGTTACAGATAATTCTATTTGTGTAACCTATGTATATTTATGCCACACTTTCTCTGTATCCGCTTACATATACAAAATCCTTTTCAAATGTCAATATCCCTTTCTCTCTCTCTCTCTCTCTCTCTCTCTCTCATATATATATATATATAGGTATATATATATATATATATAATATATATACATATATATATAATATATATATATATAATATATATATATATTATATATATATATAAGCGTGTCTGCAAACTTGAAATTTACAAATATATTGTTTAGGTAAATTAATAC
>NC_061087.1:70951018-70952968 GCF_015104395.2 Macrobrachium nipponense | reverse complement strand
GTGTTCCTATGATTATGGGTACAATTTCCACTGGCATATCCACATCTCCTTCTTATTTCCATTTTCAGGTCTTGATACTTATCCATTTTTTCCCTCTCTTTCTCTTCAACTCTGGTGTCCCATGGTATTGCGACATCAACGAGTGATACTTTCTCTTGACTTTGTCAATCAACGTCACGTCTGGTCTATTTGCACGTATCACCCTATCTGTTCTGATACCATAGTCCCAGAGGTATCTTTGCCTGATCGTTTTTTTTTATCACGCCTTCAGGTTGGTGCTCGTACCACTTATTACTGCAAGTAGCTGGTGTTTCTTGCACATGCTCCAGCGGAGGGCTTTTGCTACTGAATCATGCCTCTTTATTATTATTATTATTATTATTATTATTATTATTATTATTATTATTATTATTATTATTATTATTATTATTATTATTATTATGAGGTTCATCTCCTATAATAATAAGGAACAAGTCATTTGGGCCATTAGATTGAAATTCAAGCTTCCAAGAATACTGTGTCCATTAGGAAGAAGGGAAATACAGACAAATAGGAGATCTCATATATTAAACAAGGAAAAAGGAAAAATTAACAAATAGAGTAAAAATAGTAAAAAGTATTAAACTGCACCTTTGATTGTACTTCTGAAGTTCCAGTTGCACGACATCTTCTTTGAGGCTGTTCCACTGGCCAACGTCGTGAGGAATAAAGGACCTCTGGCACAGATGTTTGACAGCGAGGACACAATACGTAAAAGAGGAATACTAACATTGTAGCTATTGTCTTTAAAGTTTATCAGCATACCTCAAAGACCACCATTAGCTATAAATAAATGCAAAGTAAGGTACCGAGCTCTGAAAATTAACCTTAGTGCCAAATATTCCGTTTTCGTGTCTCTATGCAATAACAACATAATTTATAGGTTTGCATCAAAAGATTCCGTTTTTGCTTACTTTACAATCAAATTCAGTACTTTATACACAAACACACACACACACACACACACACACACAGAGAGAGAGAGAGAGAGAGAGAGAGAGAGAGAGAGAGAGAGAGAGAGAGAGCTGAAAATAAAGATTTTGTTAATCGTTCCGTCCTCTGAATTCTATTTGCTAATTTATGTAGGGTCTAGTAAGCATTATGTGGTAGGATATTTAGGTACTTGTCTCATTCGTCAAAGGTGTTTTGCTTCGAAAATAAAAACTTTACAGTTTAGGAAGGTAATGAATTTATGCATCCTCTCTCAGTTGTATAGAATATATATGGAACATATGAGTGTATTGTTTTATCATATGAAACGCATTGGACTTGTTAGGCTGTTTACTGTACAATTGAGAAACATGCTAGAAAGTGCCTCAGTTGTGCGCAAGTATTAGTAAACTATAAAAACATGACTTAGTCATACGTTTATAGGAATGAAAATAATTTGATGAAATCATCTTTCGCCTTTAGGAACACATATGAAAGTCATCTGGTCTTGCATACCATTCCTGTCAATCACATTTGGACGGCAGAGCTTTAAGCAGTCTTTATTTTTAATTAGTGGAACATGCATCTTTTAAGAATTTCAATTCTTATCACTTCCTAATAAATATTCTTCACACTTTTTTTCTGTAATCAAAACTAAAAATCACAGCCATAGCCATTATATATATATATATATATATATATATATATTATATATATATATATATATATATATATATATTTATTTTATATATATATATATATACATATATATATATTGGCTAAATGTATATATATATATATATATATATATATATATATATATGTATGTATATATATATATATATATATATATATATATATATATATATATATATATATATATATATATATATATATGTAGTGTGTGTGTGTGATGTGTATTCGTGTGTGTTTTCATACATCACCCTCATATTTAATCGAGTGTAATCATACAACGTCCTG
>NC_061087.1:70938518-70941018 GCF_015104395.2 Macrobrachium nipponense | reverse complement strand
TTGGTGTGTTAGTATGTCAGTCAAGTCATTGGTCAATCGAAAAAGAATTAACCCCAGACATACTACTTCTATCAAACAATGATCTCAAAAAGTCAGAAATACTAACTGAAAGTCTCCCAATTAACTCCCTTTAACATGACTACTAAATCGTAAGTCATTATCATAACTCTCAAAGAAAAAAAAAACATCAAGTTCTCCAACTCAATTCTCCAAATTCACACATCAGCACACACACAACTCAAAAACTCACAGCAACTCCACGGACTTCTGCACTCACATTCCAAACTCGAATGTTCTCAGAAGTAAAAAAAAAAAGAAAAAAATCATAATGAGCCCAAGGGAAAAAAAAAATCATGTAACAAACCCAGACCCAAAAAATGTTCTCTCAAGCTCTGATATTACAGCAACTCGCAAAATCAGTAAAAACCCCTTTACTGCTCATACAATTAATCACAATGAAACTTAATGTGAAACTCCCATTTACATAAATAACAACCCCCGGAAAATTACATCTCCCGTCCAAAAAGAAATGCTATTTAATCTCACGCCCCAATTACATCTCTCATAGGAAAAGGAAGAAAAAAAAAAAGATAATCACAAGTAGATTTCCCCAATCACAAAAAACATAGTATATGTATAATATACATAACTCCCCACGTTTTCCCCAAGAAATGCCCCATGTAAAGTTACAGAATTTCTCGACATCGCAACTTTTCATCGACTGGACATGGCCAAAAAGCAAACTCTCAAACATGCGCTTTCGTGAAATGCTATTGTCAACATTTCCAGATATTGCAAAAACTCTGATCAATCACCACCAGAGGAAAAGAATCAGCACACAGTGGACTCAATGCTGCGTTTGTCAGCAGAAAAATCCACCTGTGGACGTGTGCTCAAACAGCAGCTAAGTTTGGAAAACTCATGATTCTCAAAAAAAAAAACGGTCTAACTGACACGAAGTAAGCACTTTCACAAAATCAACTCCAGGATATGACTAATGTGTTCAAAAATTTGTCTCGAAGACTTATTCTCTCAACATGACACTGCGATAACCTCGTAGTTCAGCAATTATATGCCTCCAAAAATAATACACTAGTGAACATAAAAAATGCACACATCTCCATAGGACCACAATGCAGTAATGCTACTCGCCTCCAAATAGTCACAAAATCAAAGAGAAAAAACCACAGAAATCTTCTCTTGGCTCGAGAAAGCAAAACTCCCATAACCACAAAAAAGGGTCACCCGCCAAAGATTAATTCCACCTCCATACATAATTATGTGACACCATATTAATATGAACACCACTCCGGTGAAAAAAATATTTCCTCCATTTGATTAATAACCACATCCACATATTCCCTCTTATTTCTCTGATAGCCATATAATAATAAAAAACCACCACTCCAGGAATAAAGAATAATTACCTCTATTTCGGCAAATAAAAAATATTTACCTCTATTTCACCAATACTCCATGTGGAATAAAACAAGGCTCCAAAAAAATATATCTCCAAAAAGGAATATCAAAAAAATTAAATCCTATCCAAAAAAATGTGCACTCAAAGCATCTAAGTCACACTCACAAATATTGCCCCATATATCTTCTCAAAAATGTGTCTCCATTTGCAACAAGATGGCTGCAAAATAATTGAACTAAACATAGCTCTCACCACCATTGGCAAATATCAAAATGGCCAAAAATATATCTCCAATATATTATATCTCAAATTATAACTCCAAAATAATATACCTCCAATTATATCTCCAAATAATATATCTCAAATCTCCAGGGAATAACTCAAAAACTATAAAACTCTCTCCATTTAGCATAATTGCTGAAAAAGGGCAAAACTCGGCAAATAAAAACTGTCTAGGAAATTCTAGAAAAAATCACCAATGTGCCACAACTCATTATAACAGAACTCCCAATTCACAGTGTCTTAGCCAAGACTTCTCCATATGCACTACGACATAGGCCACTAGAAACTTAGCCAAGTTTCCTATCTCTCACAAAGTTGTCACAAATACAACAAAGGTATTGTGCAAGAAAACTCACAATTTCTGGAACACAAATATCCCCCAAAAAATGTAGTGCCATTACGTATGCATTCAAACCCATGCAAGAATTCTCCCGTATATTTCTCCACAGCATCAAATAGCTGAAACACAAACACGTTCCCGAACAATGACTCTAAGTCACGAACTGAGATATTAAAAAATATTCACACCAAGTGGAGAGAAAAAATAAATTAAAAGTTCACCCTTGATATAAAAACTTGTGTCAGCGATGGCTAACTTCCAAAAAAAGGAGAAAAGAAAAACCAACGGCATTGCTAACTATCTCTCGTGACTCACGTATGTCAAGCAATTATCTGCTGAACTCATAAAAAAGAGAAACAAAAATAATGTGTTGTTAGTTCCTCCCAAATTCAAAAAAGATTTCACCACCCTTGATAGCATTACAGCACCCACGTATTAGTATAAAAAAAAAAAAAAAT